>NC_133510.1:6512500-6582500 GCF_049354715.1 Callithrix jacchus
TCTCTCTCTCATATGAATACGCATAGTTTGCAGAACAAATGAATATTTCCTTTAATAAAGGGATAGATCTGTGTGTATGTACATTTCATACATACTATGCTATTCTGCCAAATAGCAAATATTTATTGCTAAAAGAGCAGTCTGACTTGAAAAATGTGAAAATTTAATTATTTTTAACTTTTAGCTTTATCTTTTCAATAATAAAGAAAACCTTAAGTCTGTTCACTGTGTTAAGTTCTTAGATCCTGGCAAAATGCTTATGATAAAGATAGGACAAGCCTAATCCGTGCTTACCTCTGCTTCAGACAGCAGCAGTGACAATCCTGCCTGGCTTGTCAAGTTTCAAGAACTTGCAATCCTTAATTTAAACACTTGAGAGATCTATGGAGCCTGTCAGTCCGGTTAATTAAGCTCTATCTTCTTTCACCCCTCCTCTCGACCAAAATAAAATCTGGCTTTAAAAAAAAAAATGCCACTTAAGACTTTATCTACTGATTAAGCAGGTTCTAGTTTAAGTACTATGATCTTAGAAGACTTAAGTGGAACAGTTTTTATTATTAAAGAGAACATACTCCCAAATCTTCACTGGGAAGTATATATAGGTCAACTACAATGTACTCCATTTTTCCTTTTTCAGAACTAATTTTTAAAAACGTTGGATAACCCAGAGCAAGAAATAATACAAAAATGATGCTTTCATTGTAATATATGACAGTACTTAAATTTTTAACATGGATGTATTTCATTTAAGAATATGTAGCATTTCAAAGTTGGTATTATTAGTTCTTTCTGCAGAAGATCTGGGTTTGTGGCAGTCTTTAGTATGAGAATTTGTGAATGAAGAATTTAGTATCCTATCAGAGAAATGGAGTTACGAGATCTCAAGTTTCTCTATGAAAATCTTTAAAATGTCTAAATGTTTAAACATAGAATGTAATATTTAAAACATAAAATTCACTAATATAGCACAGTAAAGAAAGCACACTGAGTAAAGAGCCTACCAGTTGCCAAATACCAACTTATGCATTTTAAATTAATGTTCATGAATACTGTATAATCAATTTCAATTTACCTTTCCTAGATGGCCAAATTTGTTTCCAGTTCTCACTGTCTCTATTTCAACAATATATTCAGATATTTTTGTGTTTTGTTGCAGATAATATTTATAACAGCAAATGTTTTTCCCCATTTTGTCTTCACCAAATATTTAATTACTCCCTGATTTTAGAAATTGTAGGTCATACTTTCTGTGTATTATTGCTGTCCCAGAGGCAGAATGGCAGACCTCGTTCTTTCAGATGCCTCAGTCTTCTCTTTCCTTTTCCCTAGAATACTAAATGGTTGCCCAAGATGAATTACCGTAGGCCAACATCTCAGTTTCTCTCACCTAAATTTTATGGGAATATATGTGTATCATCTCCTATGGCTACCTTTATCCCAAGGCTGGACTTCTAAATATTTGTTTTGTTCATTTTATCTTTATTCCAGTCTCTCCTCATTTTCTAATTATTACCCACAGAAGTGAGTCACAGTTCATAGATTCAGGAATTAAAATTCTTAAGGATAGAAGAATTATATACAATACTGAATCCTGTATACTAAAATTTCTAGCAAAGTAACCATATAATTTGAGAGGGGTTGCTGAGCAACAGAAATCTAATGGTTCCCAAATAACGAAGAAAAATGCTTTGTCTGATTTAAGCAAAAGTAATAATAAAGTTTATTAATTAGAATTTTACAACAAATATTCTCATGGAGGTGATTGTTTTCCTCCTCCCCATCAGCCACCTACAGTTCTCTGTGCAGAGAACCAGATTCACCGAACAGGCATAATAGGTGTATTTGTAACAGTTGGAAATGCTTATGGGTAGTGTGCACAATTTAGATATTGTTATTACTCTTACACCTTCTTCAATATGTATAAAGCTATTCTCATATTCACCTCACCTATTGTCTTGCTTTCACTCGTGGTAGGTATTTGTAAGCTACTTCCTCTTTAGAGGACAGACATTGATGCACAACATTAGTCAAGCTTCAATTAGCAGGGATTCTAACAAACCTTGCATTAGCCATACTTAAGTAATTTCTGAGGCTAGATCCACCACAACTGAGATTGGTCCAGACAAATCAGTGTCTTAAGATAAGGTCACAATGGGCCGGGCGCAGTGGCTCAAGCCTGTAATCCCAGCACTTTGGGAGGCCGAGGCGGGTGGATCACGAGGTCAAGAGATCGAGACCATCCTGGTCAACATGGTGAAACCCCGTCTCTACTAAAAATACAAAAACTTAGCTGGGCATGGTGGCGCGTGCCTGTAATCCCAGCTACTCAGGAGGCTGAGGCAGGAGAATTGCCTGAACCCAGGAGGCGGAGGTTGCGGTGAGCCGAGATCGCGCCATTGCACTCCAGCCTGGGTAACAAGAGCGAAACTCCGTCTCAAAAAAAAAAAAAAAATGATAAGGTCACAATGAACCCCTTTTTTCTGTATGTACATTAAAAAGGTAACCAGATTTTAGCTCTCTCCTCATTTTAAGTTGATAAAGAGAAAGCAAGTCAGAATTATATTAGAATCATATTAGTAGTACTTAAATTTCCAAGCTCACAGGGTCATTGCTAGGGTGTGGTGGATCCTAACAATGCAAGATGCTTACTAATGTTTTAGCATATGTGAGTAATTTAGCGTAATTTCTGTGAGTAGGATGAAAGATGGGGTACCGTTGATGTCTTTTATCATTGAAAGGGGACTTCGCAAAGCTCCTTTGCTGGAACTTAGTCATAAGATCACAGACGCCATGGGGGTTGGGACATGTTGAATTCATTCTGTACTGCCATTTGCCATGCTGAAAACTGAAGTTCTGTTGCTAAGGAAGGGAGATATTGAGACTAGTAACTAGAAATCTCTGCCAGAACTCATAACCTCTCATTCTTGATAATTTCCAAGAGGGAAATAAACGATTCTGCAGCTACCTGCAGAATCTGCCATGTTTTGACATAGTCAACATTCCACTGGACCTGGAATTGTGGTGAATCATTCCTGGAATTGTGAATCGTTCCTGGTTTGTAACAAATTTGCAACAGCAATATTTTTACCAGGTTCTCAAACCAATGCCGAAACTTAATTCTGAATTGAATTGAATTGAATTGAACAGGTAGCAAACATTGATGCTAAAACTTTGGTCAACATCCGTAATATATTTTTTTCATTTAATCATGTTTTTCTAATTTATTTTGCGATTTACCACTTGTCCTTCAGAGTCATAGCTACTATTAAATTATGTATTCCATAACCTTGCAAAGCATTTGTCTCTCACCAATTTTATTTTTAATTATTTTAAAGTTTGTCCTTTTAATAATGTGCCTTTTCAGCTAGTAAGTTAAATAACTCGTTGATTTTTCACATATCGAATATAATACACTTCAAAAGTAGGTACAAATAAGGCAAGCATATTCCTGACTAATAAATCTCTCTATGAACCCTGTTTATTTTATTCATAAGATAACCATGTATGACCATTCGCTCCATCTCTTAATCAATAGTTAACTTACTTTCTCTAAAGCATAGCTTTGTTCAAGTGAAAGAAATTTTGTAACTTGAAATTTCATAAGCAGATAAGTTTTTCTACTTAAAAAAAATAAAATAGTTGTATTTAATTGGGGATATTTTTGCCTGCAAGTATTGGAAAAAACATCCAAGAAAAGATTAGGTAATAAAGCTGTTCAGTTATCTCACATTGCAAGAAGCTTGGAAGAGCAATTTGGGGTGGAACTGCTTCTTGATGCCATCAGAGGCCCAGGATCTTCATCCTTAGCACATCTGTCTTTCCTCTACATCTGTTTGCCTAGCCTCATAAGGACAATATGGTTGCTGCAGGTCAAATTAGCATGTCCAAGTACAAGGCAGGGAGAAGTAGGAGATTATAGAGGCAAGATTTATCCCTTTTATTAGAAAATGTTTTAAAAACACAATCTGTTTTTTCTCATTGCCTAAAAATATGTAACATGGTTACTTCTTTTCATGTAGGTCAAGAAAGCAAATATGAATATCCCTGCCTCTCTTTTGACAAAGGAGATTGAAAATGAAGCTGACCCAGCTAGTCAAAACAGCCTGCCACAGTAGAATTTAAAACGATTTCAAAATTAGTCTATCAGACAAAAAAGCCACAAAGCTACATTAAATAGAATCCAATATTGTAAAAAAAATAACAAATACATTCCATCTTTACTTATTACCCCACTATTGATGATTATGCAGTGACAGAAGCTTACATTGAACACTATCTGGTCTATATGCACTGCAGGAAAGTACTTATTCATGAAATTTTAAGTGTGCAGATACGTGCAGGCAAAAATTGGGAATGAGGGAAGACCAGGGAACATCTACAAATTTACCAAATGAATAATGAAATTACCTAAGTTTTTGTTTTGTTTTGTTTCCAACGCGGGGTCTTGCTCTGTTGCCCAGGTTGGAGTGCAGTGGTGGGATCTCAGCTGACTGCAATCTCTGTCTCCCAGATTCAAGTGATTCTCCTGCCTCAGCCTCTAAAGTAGCTGGGATTACAGGCACATGCCCCCACACCTGGCTAATTGTTGTATTTTTAGTAGAGACAGGGTTTTACCACGTTGGCCAGGCTGTCTCAAACTCCTGACCTCATGATCCACCTGCCTCCGCCTCCCAAAGTGCTGGGATTACAGGCATGAGACACAGTGCCCAGCCTCACCTAAGTTTTAAATGTATACAAAGATAGCTGAGGAAGCTTTAATATACAGCCATCAAAGAAATTAGTTAACCTCATAGTTTATTTTGATATCTTGATTCTCAGGGATGCATTCCAACTTGACGTAGAGCATATCTGAATGTAAATTGAAGGTCGTAATTGCCACCTAAATTTTGGTGAGGATAAAGGACGACTTACTCAAGACCTATGCTTTAGTGAACTTGGTGAATTTGTATCATATTTGTCACAATAAATATTTTATGTTATTTTATTTTTATTGTTGAAATTTCTATATGTTTTCTTTTGTAACTTTAATTTTAGATTTTGGGGCTGCATGTGCAGGTGTGTTACCTGTGTAAGTTGTGCAATGCTGCAATTTGGGGTACTAGTAATCCTCACCCAGGTATTGGGCATCGTACAGTTAACTTTCAACCCTTTCCCCCTTTCTAACTCTCCCCTCTAGTAGTCCCCAATGTCTATTGTTTCCATCTTTATGTCCATGATCACCTGATATTTAGCTTCCCCTTGTAAGTGAAAACATGATGTATTTTTTTTTTCATTTCTGCATTAGTTCACATATGATAATCGCCCCCAGCCGCATCCATGTTGTTGGAAGTAACATGGTTTTATTCTTTTTTATGGCTGTGCAGTGTTCCATGGTGTCTATATACCATAATTTCTTTATTTAATCCACTGTTGATGGGCATATCAGTTGATTTCACGTCTGTCATTGTGAACAGTGCTGTGATGAACATACAAGTGCATGTGTCTTTTTGGTAGAACCATTTGTTTTCTGTTGCATGTATACATGGTCATGGGATTGCTGAGTCAAATGATACTGTTGCGTCAAGTTGAAAAACCTCCAAACTGCTTTCCATGGTAATTGAACTAGTTTTGATTCCAACTAACAGTGTATAAGCATTTCCTTATCTACACAGCCTCACCAACATCTGTTTTTGTTTCATGTTTTTTACGTTTTAATAGTAGCCATTCTGATGGGTGTGAAATGGTATCTCATTATTTTGATTTGCATTTCTCTGATGATTAGTAATAATTTGTGTTTTCTGCATTTTCTCATATATTTGTTGGCTGCTTGCATGTCTTTTTTTGAGAAGTGTCTGTTCATGTCTTTTGCCCGTTTTTAAATGGGATTATTTGCAGTTTGCTTGTTCAATTGTCAAATGTCTTATAGATTCTGGATATTGGATTTTTGTGAAATGCAGTTTGCAGATATTTTATCCTATTCTGTAGGATGACTGTTAACTTTGTTGATAGGTTCTTTTGCTGTGCTGAAGCTCGTTTACTTAATTAGGTCTCATGTGTCAATTTTTGGTTTTGTTGCAATTGCTTCTCAGGGCTTAGTCAGAAATTATTTCCTATGGCCTATGCCCAGAATAATGTTTCCTAGGTTTTCTTCTAGAATTCTTATAGTTTGAGGTCTTACATTTAAATCTTTAATTCATCTTGAGTTAATTTTTTGCATATGGTGAAAGCTAGGTGTCCAGTTTCATTCTCCTGCATATGGCTAACCAGCTATCCCAGCACCTTTTATTGAACAGAGTATCCTTTCCCCCATTGCTTTCTGTTGTACACTTTGTTGAAAATTAGGTGGCAGTAGGTGTGTAATTTTATTTATTTCTGGGTACTCTTTTCTGTATGATGAATACTTTAATAATCATCGTCATTCATGCTGGCTTTTTCGGGGCGACTTTTTCATTTCACCAAGTCACTCTGATTTGTATTTAGTGTTTTTAGAAGTCATTGTCACATAATTTTTTTTAAAATTGAGATTTTTTTCACTTGCAGTTGACATAAATCCCAAATTCAAAAGAACAAGTAAAATGTGTGTTTATATTAGAATAGCAGCATTCAACTACAAAAGCAGCTTAAAAGAAACTTTCCATGAATGACATTTGAAGATTATTGTTACTTACTGGACTCAATCAATTGCAAAATCAAAATTTCTAGACTGCATGGTGTAACTCTGGAATGATGCTTAGACCATGATGGAAATATCCAGATGATGGATAGGAAAAAATTACTATGGGAATGTGTGAGGTGTAGTATGTTCCTCACTTGGTGATCATTTTCAGATAAATTCATTACTACTGCTCTTACTCAAATTTATCACTTGAGACTTGGAATAATCACCAATTATATGCTTACTTCTAAAATGCAAAGAGCTCTGTGGGTGAAACTTCCTATATTATTATATCAAACTAAATGTGAAGTCAGTTGCACTGGACAACTTCTTATTAAATTGATAACTTTCATCAACACTTGCAGGATGCAGGCAAAGTGGAGAATTCACTAGAGTTTTCGGTATTCACTAGGGTATTATATATCACATTACACACTAAGGAAATAAACTGTATAAACCATTTTGCCTTGTTTGGTAGATTTAACCAATCAGTAAAAGCATAACATCTCCTAATATTTTTCCTAATGAGTTGAGTGATGATAACTGTATCCACACAAGAGCACTGGTGTTCCTCTACATAAAAATAACATTCTGTTTTTTTTTGTTAACCATCCTTATGCTCCATTCAAATTGGGAGACACCTGAATATATCTTCAAAGAACTTATGTGGAAATAAGAATTATAACCTGAGTGGGAAGAATCCATAAGTACAATGAACTTAGATTACATCTACCAGGTTGTGCAATGCTGAAAAACAAATAAGTACAGTTGACATTCAGAATATAAAAGAATATGGGAAGGAGGGAAGGAAGGAGGGAGGGAGGGAGGGAGGGAGGGAGGGAGGGAGGGAGGGGGGAGGGAAGGAAGGAAGGAAGGAAGGAAGGAAGGAAGGAAGGAAGGAGGGAGGGAGGGAGGGAGGGAGGGAGGGAGGGAGGGAGGGAGGGAAGGGAAGGGAAGGAGGGAGGGAGGGAAGGGAAGGAAGGAAGGAAGGAAGGAAGGAAGGAAGGAAGAAAGGAAGGAGGGAGGGAGGGAGGGAAGGAAGGAAGGAGGGAGGAAAGGAGGGAGGGAGAGAGGGGAAGATTGCCAGTGGATAGTTTTAAGGTGAGAACATCAAGTAACTGGAAGCCACATGTAGAGTAATGAAAGTCAGAGCATATACTAACATA
This sequence comes from Callithrix jacchus, assembly GCF_049354715.1. Classification (NCBI taxonomy): domain Eukaryota; kingdom Metazoa; phylum Chordata; class Mammalia; order Primates; family Cebidae; genus Callithrix; species Callithrix jacchus. The sequence goes on from NC_133510.1 coordinate 6,520,301, forward strand.
CAACATCAGGAAATGGTGGGAAAATTCACTGAAGGGAAGAGCTAATACTAAGACTAGCAATAATCCTTCACTTTAGAAGGCTTACTAGATGTGAACAATTAAACAGTGATGTTTAACAGGAAAGAAACACAGATTTATGTGTCCAGACATCTTTATATCCTAAACTACTCTCTAGGCAATATAATAAAGTTGTTTTTTGAAACTCTATATTTTTCTTTCCTTTCCACATATTAATAATTTCTCATTGGTTTCTGAGTAACATAATTTTTGGACAATCCAAACCTCATTTAAGTGACTTGACTCCCAGGCCCAGGAAAAGCAAGGAGAGCAAACTACCCTAAATTTTAAATATATTGTTGCCTATCTACTATTTAGGGAATTGGGGAAAATAGCAAGTAGAAAGTTATAAGCCAGGAACAAAAAAAAAAACAAAAGAGAGAGAAAAGTAAATTAAATGGAAGTGGCCAAATAAAATGCTTAGCCTAGTACCTGGCACAGTAATAATAATAAATAAAGATTAAGAAATAGATAACAGTAGAAATTGCTGGTGATGTCAGCAATAAGCTCTCCTTGGATTCTGATAAGTTTGGAAAAGCAAAGTTCTTAAGGAAGAACTCAGGAAATAAACGTACAAAATTTTGACTTTCCAGGTGTATAAAGAACATGAAAAAGAACAGTAGATCAAACTGATCACAATAATAACTTTATAACAATTCAAATGAGATAAAATTGCCATACAGTAAACTTTACCTATTTAGTGTTTAATTTTATACATTTTTTACTGATGTGTATAATAAAGAAACTGAGTATATCTATCATTTGCCACAATATTCACTCCCTCCTAAGCTTTTTCATCTGCAGGCAAATGGATGAGTTTTCTGTCCTGATAGATGAGTTTTGATCTTTCAGAAGTTTTACAAATAAAATGCTATGGTAGATACTGATTTCTGTTTGGCTTTTTTCACTCAGCATAATTATTTTGAAATTCATTCTTCTTGTTGCATGAATTTATTGCTTTTTAGTGTTAAATAGAATTTCATTGTCTGAATACATTGCAAGTTGTTTATCCCTTCACCTATTGATGGATAATTTGTTTGTTCCCAGATTAGCACTCTTATAAATAAAGCTACTGTGAACATTCATGTACAAGTATTCGGACATAGTTTTCATTTCTCATGGGGAGTGGAATGACTGGGTCATATGGTTTAACTTTTTGATAAAATATCAAACTGATTTACAAAGTGACAGTGTTATTTATATTCCCACCAGCAATGTAGGAGGATTTCAGTTGCATCATAGTCTAAGCAGCCCTCAGTCTTTTTAATGTTAGCCATTTTAATGTGTCTAGTCACATCTCATTATGATTGAAATTTACATTTTCCTGAAAAGTAATGATGTTGAGAATCTTTTCATGTGCTTATTTGTCATCTGTAAATCTTATTTGGTAAAATGCCCATTCAAACTTTCATCTACATTTTGGAGCTGTGTTCTTACTGAGTTGTAAGCATTCTCTCTCTACTCTAGACACAAGTTTTGTATCAGATAAATGTTTTCAAATATTTTCTTTCAGGCCCCAGCTTATACTTTTATTTAACAGTACCTTTCAAGAAATAAAACTGTTTGATTGTGATGTAGTTCAATTCATCATTTTTTAGTGAATTGTGCTTCTGTTGTCATGTTTAAGAAATATTGCTTAATTCAAAGGCAAAAACTTTTCTCCTGTCTTCTGGAAGCTTTGCCGTTGTAGATTCCACATTTACATTTACAATTCATTGTGAGTGACTTTTTCTATATTGTATTACGCATGGATTCAAGTTCATAATTTTGCATATCAATATTCCAGTCCCTTTAGGACCATTTGTTGAAAAGACTCTACTTTCTTTCTGATTGCTTTTGCAGCCTTGTCAAAAATGACTTCTTGATGTGAGGCTTATGAATGAATTTTCCGTCCTGTTTTCATGGATCCCTATTTATCGAAACATTCCTGTAACATTGTCTTGATTGTGGTAGCTTTATGATAAGCCTTAAAATAAGATAACATCAGCCTTCCAACTTTGATTTACTTTTTCCAAAGTTGTTTTGGCTATTCTAGATCTTCTGCATTTCCATTTCCATTTTAAAATCAGCTTGTCAACTGCTACAAAAAGAATTGGTTAGATTTTGATAGGGATTATGGGGAATCAGTAGATCAATCTGGGGCAAATTGGAATCTTAACTATATTTTGCTTCCTGACCCATGAATGTGGAAAATATGTCTGATTATTCAGGTCTTCTTTAATTATTTCAGCCACATTTTATAGTTTTCAGTGTTCAGGTCTCGCACATGTTTTTTTAGATTTACTCCTATTTCATTTTTTAATGCTACTATAAACAGTAATTTAAAATATCATTTTATAATTTTAGTTATTGCTAGCATATAGAAACACCACTTTTCTTGTAAGTTGAGGTTGTGTTGTGTCCTGCAATCTTGCTAAGCTAAGGTAATAGGTCTGTTAGCATTCTGGTTCATTTAATCAGATTTCTAAATACATAATCACATTGTCTATGAAAAAAGATGCTGTTATCTCTTTCTTTCTAATCTGGATTTCTTGTATTTTTGTGTAATTACTTAAAATATAGACCAGAGCTTTCCTTGCGATGTTGAATAAAAGTGGTCAGAGTGACTCTCCCGGTCTTATTGTTGATCTCAGGGAAAATGCATTTCATCTTTCACTGTTAAGTGTAATGTTAGCTGGAAGTTTTTTGTAGATGGCTTTTAACTGGTTAAGGAAGTTCCTTGTATTCATAATTTGCTGAGAGTTTTGAACAGAAGCAAATGTTTGAGTTTACTGAGTGCTTTTCCCACATCTATTGAGAGGGTCAACCATGCTTTTTTTTTCACTGTATACCTTTGATGATTTACATTGATTTATAGAGATTGTTTTCAAATGTTAAATCATTACTAGAATAAAACTCATTTAGTCATGAGGTATTTATATTCTTATGTAATGTTGAATGTGGTTTGCTAAAATTTTGATTAGAATATTCACATCTGTAATCATCAAGAATATTATTCTGTCCTTTTGTTTTTGAAATCTCTTTGTCAGGGTAATGTTGGCCTCATAACATGAATTTAGTGTATTTCCTCTTTAACTTTTTGGAAATTATGTGAAACTAATATTATTTCTTTCTGAAGTTTGGGGTAGGATTCACCAGTGAAGCCATCTGGGTCTGGAATATTTTGTGGTAAAATTTGTAAATATAATTTCAAACTTTAATAGATGTATGGTTATTTTTTCTTGAGTGAGGTTTGACAGTATTATTCAAATAATTGTTTTTTTATCTATGTTGTGAATTTATTGGCATAATGCTGGATCTAGTGACTCGTGCCTGTAATCCTAGAACTTTGAGAGGCCAAGGCAGGTGAATCACTTGAGGCCAGGAGTTCAAGACCAGTCTGGCCAACATAGTGAAATCCCATCTCTACTAAAAATACAAAATTTATTCTTGATAATATTTTGTGTCTTCCTTTCTTTTTATAATTAGTCTGGCTACAGGTTTATTAATTTTATGTATCTTCTCAAAGAACTAGCTTTTGGTTTAATTTATTTTTTCACTATAGTTTCTCTGATTTTTTTATATTATTGGTTTTCACTTTGATCTTTTTGTTGTTGTTTAACTTGGGCTTTATTTGCTTTACTTTTTTTTCTGATTTCTTAAGGCAGAGGAGAGATTACTGAGTTGAGGTTTTTACATTTTTTACCTTTTACATTTTAAATGTAAGTATTTTACATTTATTTACTGATTTAGTCATCATTTTTATTCTTCATTTATTTGTGTAGATCCACATTTCCATCACATATTAGTTTCCTTCTTCAGGGTAGAAATACTTTGAGATTTATCCCATTGTAGATCTGCTACTGATGAATTCATTCTGCCTTTTGGTGTCTGCAGATATGTTTATTTTGCATTTATTTTTGAAATATACGTTGGTTGGTTATAGAATTCCAGGTTGATGTGGTTTTTGTTTGTAGAGATCTTTGGGGAGAATGTTGTTATTGTTTTTTCAGTACTTCCATGATGTTTTTCAGTCTTCTTCCTTGCTTTGCTTCTGATGATAAACTTCTGTCAACCTTTTCTTGCTATTCTGTATGTAACATGTCCTTTCTTTATCTGTATGCTTTTAAGTTTCTCTCTTTATTACTGGTTTTAAGAAATTTGAGTTGATGCTTCTTTGTGTGTTTTCTTCATCTTTCTTTTGCTTGGGGTTCATTGAGCTTCTTAGATTGGAGACTTTATAGGTTTAGTGAAATTTGGAAAGTTATTGTTCGTTATTTTTTTAAATACTTTCTTGTCTTTTCTCTTTCTGGAACACTAATTTATGACCTATTCACTTATTGAATTCTAATTTGTATTTCTCATTATATAAAGTTTCTAGTGCTGTGTCTCCTAGCTCACTAATGTTTTCTTCTGTAATTTTTAATCTTCTACTGATTATATCTGGTTTATTTTTATCTCAAACAGTTTTCATCTCTAAAAGCTTGATTTCCATCTCTCTACTTAACATTTTGAGCATATAGAAATGGCTGTAATAATTGTTTAATGTCCTTGCCTGCTAATTCTAATATTATGTCAGTTCTGGGTCAGTCTCAAAACAACTGGGTTTACTTTTTGTTATGTGTCAGAGTTTCTTTTTTTTTTTTTTTTAATCACAGGCCTGGTAATTTTCGATTGGTTCCCATACATTATCAATTATATACTTTTGAGATATAAACATTTTTATTTTCATAACCTTAAGGTTTCTTCAAAGACACAGTTAATTTACATAGAAATAGCTTGTTTTTATCACGTCCGGCTTGTAAGATTTGTTTGAGAAGACAGAAGCAATATTTATTCTGGAGTTAATTAATTTCCACTACAAAAGCAAGACCCTTCTGGGTGCTCTAATTAATGCACCATGCATTGTCAGAAGATCCTGATGGCAACAGGCCATATTCCCAATTTTGGTGTAAGCACCAAATACTATTGCCTCTCATTCTTTTGAGCAATTATTTCCCTGGCCTTCTCATTGTTGATATGAAACTTTAAAATGCATGTTTTATGTCTAAAACTATGAACAGAGAAGTTTCCATTGTTAACAAGGAAGATAAAAAGTGCCTAACCTATTACAAGCCTGTGCCCTAACATGTTCTATACTTTGTAGAATTTCATGCACAAGTGCTTGAACTCCCAACTCACATCAAAGCTGTCAACATTCTCTGCAGACAGAAACTCCTTGAGATCACCTCAGGTTTAGAGGTGCAAGCACCAGGGGTGCAGTCTACCCTTGGAAGTTTGGGCACAGGAAATGGGATTTGCCATCTGATATGGTTTGGATATTTGTCCCCTCCAAATCTCATGTTGAAGTATAATCCCCAGAGTGAGAGATGGGAACTGATGGGTGGTATCTGGTTTTTGGGGGTGGATCCCCCATGAATGGTTTAGTGCCATCTCTCTAGCAATGAGTAAGTTCACACAAGATCTGGTTGTCTAAAAGTGTGTGGCACCTACACCCCCTCCCCTGCTTTTTGCTCTCACTCTCACTAAGTAACATACCTGCTCCCTCTTTACCTTCCACCATGAGTTAGGGCTCCCTCGGGCGTCAACAGAAGCCAAGACGATGCCAACACCATGCTTCCTTCACAGCCTGCAGAACTGTATGCCAATCAAAGCTATTTTCTTTATAAATTACCCAACCTCAAGCATTTCTTTATAGTGATGCAAAAACAGCCTAATACACTATCCCTGGAAACACAGTTAGGCCCATACTGTCAGGAAATTCTAGGGCTCTAAGTATCTAGAGCATTGTACAAAAAGGTAGATGCTGGCCTCAGATGGGCACATCCCTTTATCCCTGAACACTGTTTATTCTTCATTCCTCAATGGAACCCTCTTGCTTGTATATAAGAACATTATTTTCCGTGATCAGCTTAGAACTGGCTTATATTATTGTCTTTTACCATTTATTCCTCTTTTAACCCCTAATGCTTATACAACTTAAACCACTTAAATATATTTATTATATATACTTCTGTATGTATACATATATATGTATATTTACTTGTGTACTTATGTTATATACCATAATACTTGGTATATACATAATATACATATATACATAATATGCACGTATAACCCCATAAGCAATGCGTACAGGGCCTTGAATGGCAAAGCATTATGACTATTATTTGCAATATTAGCAATGTCCATAAACGTGAAATCAACATTTTCCTTTCGTATTGCTTTTTAAATGAATACTTTATAGCAATTAGTCAAATCAGCTATATAACCAATACACTGGATTGTTCTCTCTGCTCCCAAAAAAAAAGAGTGAGTAAAAGATGAGTCAATAATTAAAAATTAATATTGGTTAACTGTTTACCAGGACCAAAGAAGGCTGACAATAATCAAGGATGATAACTAGACACAGTGTAGCCAAGCTCAGGCATGAGGGGAGCTTCTGACTTTGTGTCATTTCACAGTTTTAAAAAAGAAAGTCCAAGGAGAGAAACTTCACTCTCAGTCACCAGCATTCAATATTCTTTCTGGTTAAAGGCATCTGAAAATTTTCATCCTTTTGCTTCTGCCTCTGGGGTTATGTACACTTCCTCACTTTCAAAAATGCAGTTAGGTTGAAATAACCATCATCTAAGAAACTGAATTAACTGCCTACAACTTCTGAGCCAAAACTGGAGGTTTAAAACATGTAAAGTAACTTTTGCTATTGCAAAATCATAGAACAAACCCACATTCCCATCAATTAAGAAGTGGATAAAGAAAGTGTGGTGTTTATATACAGGATGGAATACTACTCAGCCATAAAAAGGAATGAAAATGGCATTTTCAGTGACCTGGATGAGACTGGAGACTACTATTCTAATTTAAGTAACTCAGGAATGAAAAACCAAACGTCATATATTCTCACTGTTATGCGGAAGCTAAATTATGAGGACATAAAAGCATAAGAATGATACAATGGACTTTGCAGACTTGGAGAGAAGTGTGGGAAAGGGGTGAGGGATAAAAGACTACACATAGGATGCAGTGTATACTGCTCAGGTGATGGGTGCACTAAAGTCTCACAAATCACCACTAAAGAACTTACTCACATAACCAAATACCACCTGTACCTCAATAACTTTACAACAAATTAAAAGAAAAAGAAGCAAAAGAAGAAACTTTCGTAGTGTGGCTGGCAAGGTGACCAAACAGGAACAGCTCTGATCTGTAGCTCCCAGGGAGATCAACACAGAATACAGGTGATTTCTGCATTTTCAACTGAGGTACATGGCTCATCTCATTGGATCTAGTCAGACATCAGGCGCAGCCCACGGGGTGAGCCAAGGCAGGGTGGGGCGTCACCTCACCCAGGAAGTACAAGGGGTGGCGGAACTCCCTCCACTAGCCAAGGGAAGCCATGAGGGACTGTGCCATGAGGGATGGTGCTATCCAGCCCAGATACTGTCCTTTTCCCATGGTCTTCACAATGCACAGACCAGGAAATTCCCTCAGGTGTCTTACCACCAGGGCCCCAGGTTTCAAGCACAAAACTGGGTGGCCATTTAGGCAGATACTAAGCTAGCTGTAGGAGTTTATTTTTCACACCCCAGTGGTACCTGCAATGCCAGCAAGACAGAAACATTCACTCTTCTGGAAAGGGGCCTGATGCCAAGGAGCCAAATGGCTTAGCTCAGCAGATCCCACCCCCACAGAGTCCAGCAAGCTAAGATCCACTGACTTGAAATTCTCTCTGCCGGCACAGCAGTACAAAGACAACCTGGGATGCTGGAGCTTGGGCAGGGGTGTGCATCTGCCATTACTAGGGCCATTACTGAGGCTTAAAGAGGTGGTTTTCCCCTCAAAGTGTAAACAAAGCCCCAGGAAGTTCAAACTGGGCAAAGCCCACTGCAGCTTGGCAAAGCCGTTGTAGCCAGACTGCCTCTCTAGATTTCTCCTCTTTGGGAAGGGCATCTGTGGAAAGAAAGGCAACAGCCTCAGTCAGGGGCTTTTAGATAAAACGCCCATCTCCCTGGGACAGAGCACCTGGGGGAAGGGGTGGCTGTGGATGTAGCTTCAGCACACTTAAATTTTTCTGCTTGCTGGCTCTGAAGAGAACAGTGGATCTCCCAGCAAAGCACTCAAGTTCTGCTAAGGGACAAACAGCCTCCACAAGGGGGTCCCTGACCCCCATGCCTCTTGACTGGGAGACACATCTCAACAGGGGTCAACAAACACCTCATACAGGAGCGCTCCAGCTGGCATCTGGTGGGTGTCCCCATGGGACGAAGTTTCCAGTGAATGAACGGAAAGCAGTATTTGCTGTTCTGCAGCCTCTGCTGGTGATACACAGGCAAAAGGGGTCTGGAGTGGACCTCCAACAAACTCCAGCAGACCTGCAGCAGAGGGGCCTGTTAGAAGGAGAACTAACACAAAAAGGAATAACATCAACATCAACAAAAAGGACATCCACACAAAAATCCTACCTGAAGGTCACCAACATCAAAGACCAAAGGTAGATAAATCCATGAAGATGAGGAAAAGCCACTGAAAAAAGCCTGAAAATTCCAAAAACCAGAACACATATTCTCATCCAAAAGATCACAACTCCTTGTCAGCAAGGGAACAAAACTGAACAGAGAATGAGTTTGACAAATTGACAAAAGTAGGCTTCAGAAGGTGGGTAATAACAAACACCTCCGAGTTAATGGAGGATTTTCTAACCCAATGCAAGGAAGGTCAGAACCTTGAAAAAAGGTTAGATGAATTGCTAATTAAATAACCAGTTTAAAGAAGGACATAAATTACCTGATGGAGCTGAAAAACACAGCACGAGAACTTCGTGAAGCAAGTACAAGTATCAATAGCCAAATTGATAAGCAGAAGAAAGGATATCAGAGACTGAAAATCAACTTAGTGAAATAAAGCATGAAAACAATATTAGATGAAAAAGAATGATAAGAAATGAAGAAATCCTCCAAGAAATATGGGACTATGTGAAAAAATGAAAGCTACCTTTGATAGGTGTACCTAAAAGTGACAGGGAGAATGGAACCAAGTTGGAAAACATTCTTCAGGATATCATCCAGGAGAACTTCCCCAACCTAGCAAGATAGGCCAACATTCAAATTCAGGAAATACAGAGAACATCACAAAGATATTCCTCAAGAAAAGCAACCCCAAGACACATACTCATCATATTCACGAAGGTTGAAATGAAAGAAAAAATGTTGAGGGCAGCCAGAGAGAAAGGTTGGATTATCCACAAAGGAAAGCCCATCAGACTCACAGCAGATCTCTCTGCAGAAACCCTACAAGCCAGAAGAGAGTGGGGGCCAATATTCAACATTCTTAGAGAAAAGAATTTTCAACCCAGAATTTCATATCCAGCCAAACTAAGCTTCATAAGTGAAGGAGAAATATATTTTTTTATAGAGAAGCAAATGCTGAGAGATTTTGTTACCACCAGGCTTGCTTTACAAGAGTTCCTGAAGGAAGCACTAAATATGTAAAGGAAAAACAGGTATCAGCCACTGAAAAAACATACCAAATTGTAAATACCATTGACACTGTGAAGAAACCACATCAAGTAACAGGCAAAATAACCAGGTAGCATCATAATGACAGGATCAAATTCACACACAACAATATTAGTCTTAAATGTAAATGGGCTAAATGACCCAATTAAAAGACACAGAATGGTAAATTAGATAAAGAGTACAGACCCGTTGGTGTGCTGTATTCAGGAGACGCATCTCACTTGCAAAGACAGACATAGGCTCAAAATAAAGGGATGAAGGAATATTTACCAAGCAAAGAAGAAAGAAAACAACAACAACAACAACATGGGTTGCAATCCTAGTATCTGGTAAAACAAAGATCAAAAAAGACAAAGAAGGGCATTACATAATGGTAAAGAGATCTGTGCAACAAGAAGAGCTAACCATCCTAAATAGATATGCACCCAATACAGGAGCACCCAGATACAAAAAGCAAGTTCTTAACAACCTACAAAGAAACTTAGATTCCCACACAATAATAGTGAGAGACTTTAACACCTTAACACCCCACTGTCAATATTAGACAGATCAATGAGACAGAAAATCAATAAGGATATTCAGGACATGAACTCAGCTCTGTACCAAGTGGACCTAATAGACATCTACAACACTCTCCAAACCAAATCAAAAGAATATACATTCTTCTCAGCACCACATCACACTTATTCTAAAATTGACCACATAATTGGAAGTAAAACACTCCATAACAAATGCAAAAGAATGGAAATTGTTAGCAGTCTCTCAAACCAGAGTGCAATCAAATTAGAACTCAGGATTAAGAAACTCACTCAAAACCATGCAACTACATGGAAACTGAACAACCTGCTCTTGAATGACTACTGGGTAAATATCAAAATTAAGGCAGAAATAAGTAAGTTCTTTGAAACCAGTGAGAACAAAGACACAGCATATCAGAATCTCTGGGACACAGCTAAAGCAGCATTTAGAGGGAAATTTATAGCACCAAATGCCCACAAGAGAAAGTGGGAAAGATCTAAAATAGACACTCTAACATCACAATTAGAAGAATTAGAGAAGCAAGACCAAACAATTTCAAAAGCTAGCTGAAGACAAGAAATAACTAAGATCAGAGAAGAACTGAAGGAGATGGAGACACAAAACACCCTTCAAAAATCCATGAATCCAAGATCCAGTTTGGAAAATGTTAACAAAATAGATAGACTTCTAGACAGACTAATAAAGAAGAAAAGAGGGAACAATCAAATAGACACAATAAAAATGATAAAGGGGATGTCACCACTGATGCCACAGAAATACAAACTACCATCAGAGAATACTAAAAACACCTCTACACAAATAAACTAGAAAATCTAGAAGAAACTGATAAATTCCTGGACACATATACCCTCCCAAGATTGAATCAGGGAGAAGTTAAATCCTTGAACAGACCAAAAACAAGCTCTGAAATGTGGCAGTAATTAATAGCCTACTAACCAAAATAAGCCCAGGACCAGAAGGATTCATAGCCAAATTCTACCAGAGGTACAAAGAGGAACTGGAACCATTCCTTCTGAAACTGATCCAAACAATAGAAAAAAGGAACTCCTCCCTAACCCGTTTTATGAGGCCAGCATCATTCTATACCAAAACCTGGCAGAGACACAACAACAAAAAAAAAATTTCAGGACAATATCCCTGATGAATATCAAAGCAAAAGTCTTCAATAAAATACTGGCAAACCAAATTTAGCCACACCAAAAAGTTCATCCACCATGATCAATTCAGCTTCACCCAGGGATGCAAGTCTGGTTCAACATATGCAAATTAATAAACGTAATTCATCATATAAACAGAACTAAAGACAAAAACCACATGATTATCTCCATAGATGCAGAGAAGGCCTTCAAAAAATTTCAACATCCCTTCATGCTAAAAAAAACCACTGCTCAAGTAAATTAGAGAAGACAAAACAAATGAAAAACATTCCATTCTCATGGATAGGAAGAATCAATATCATGAAAATGGCCATGCTGTCCAAAGTAATTTATAGATTCATTGCTATCCCCATCAAATTACCACTGACTTTCTTCATAGAATTAGAAAAAACTACTTTAAATATCATATGGAACCAAAAATGAGTCCATATAGCCAAGACAATCATAAGCAAAAAGAACAAAGCTGGAGGCATCATATTATCTGACTTCAAACTATACTACAAGACTACAGTAACCAAAACAGCATGGTACTAGTACAAAAACATATACATAGAGACCAATGGAAAAGAACAGAGGCCTCAGAAATAATGCCACACATCTACAACCATCTGATATTTGACAAACCTGACAGCAATAAGCAATGGGAAAAGGATTCCCTATTTAATAAATGTGTTGGAAAAACTGGCTAGCATATGCAGAAAACTGAAACTGGGCCTCTTCCTTACACCTTATATGAAAATTAACTCAAGATGGATTAAAGACTTAAACATAAGACCTAAAACCATAAAAACCTTAAAAGAAAACCTAGGCAATACCATTCAGGACATAGGCATGGTCAAGGGCTTCATGACTAAAACACCAAAAGTAATGGCAACAAAAATCAAAATTGACAAATGGGATCTCATTAAGCTAAAAAGCTTCTGCACAGCAAAATAAACTATCATCAGAGTGAACAGGCAACAGAATGGCAGAAAATTTTTGCAATCTATCCATCTGACAAAGGTTTAATATCCAGAATCTACAAAGAACCTAAACAAGTTTACAAGAAAAAAACAAACAACCTCATCAAAAAGTAGGAGAAGGACATGAACAGACACTTCTTAAAAGAAGACATTTATGCAACCAACAAACATGAAAAAAGAGCTCATCATCTCTGGTCATTAGAGAAATGCAAATTAAGACCATATTGAAATACCATCTCACACCAGTTAGAATGGTGATCATTAAAAAGCCAGGATAAAACAGATGCTGGAGAGGATGTGGAGAAATAGAAACACGTTTACACTTTTGGTGGGAGTGCAAATTAGTTCAACCATTGTGAGAGACAGTGTGGCAATTCCTCAATGTTCTAGAACCAGAAATACCATTTGACCCAGCAATCCCATTACTGGGTATATAACTGAAGGATTATAGATTCATTCTGCTGTAAAGGCACATGCGCACATATGTTTATTGCAACACTCTTCACAATAGCAAAGACTTGGAACCAATCCAAATGCCCATCAATAATAGACTGGTTAAAGAAAATGTGGCACATATACATCATGGAATACTATGCAGCCATTAAAAAGATGAGTTTATGTCCTTTGCAGGGACATGGATGAAGCTGGAAATCCATCATTCTCAGCAAACTAACACAGGTACAGCAAACCAAACACCACATGTTCTCACTCCTAAGTAAGAGTTGAACATTGAGAACACATGGACACAAGGAAGGGAACATCACACATCCAGGCCTGTCGGGGGCCGGAGGGCTAGGGAAAAGACAGCATTAGAAGTACCTAATGTAGATGACAGGTTGATGGGTGCGACAAACCACATGGCACGTGTATACCTATGTAACAAACCTTCACATTTTGCACATATATCCCAGAACTTAAAGTATAATAAGAGAAATAATAATAGTAAATGTAGAAAGAGAACCTTTCCTCATCCACTCATCTGCTGATGGGTACCAAGCACTGAGGCAAGGCATGCTTCCAGCCAGGGTCTCAATTCTTCACAGGGAAAGTGGAAGGGCTTCCCATCCTTCTCAAAGCTTCTAAGACTTTGTGACATAATGACAGTGGAACAACCATTTTCCAGCCCAAGTATTTACTGTACTGTCATAGACACAGCTTAGTTCCCATGGTGAAAATCAATCCTTTTTTAGAAAGTATTTTTCAGTTTGACTATCATGTTTACATGGCAATTACGACTACGGTCTTAAACATAAGTAATTTTTTGTTGTAGGAATTAATAAGTTTTGAGAATTTTCGGCTTCGATGGGTGTTATTGTAAAAGCTTCCCCTTTCTGACATGTGAACATTCAGAGGTTCGTAGCTGCTAGTGCAGGCAGTGAATGCCAGAGTGATGAGAAGCAGGGACACTTTGGCTACTCTTCATTAAGGAACAAAAATGGAGTGTATGAGTTAAAAGGAGACAAATTGTATTACTTGTTTAGTTTGGTTCTGAACCTAACTTCTCAGTGGAACAGATTTTGTTTATTTTATTTTGAGGTATATACATTTGTGGGGTTGTTTTCTTTAACATTATCTTAAGTTCAGGAGTACATGCGCAGGATGTGCAGGTCTGTTACATAGGCAAACGTGTGTCATGGTGGTTTGCTATGCCAACCAACCCATCACCCAGGTATTACGCCCAGCATCCACTAGCTGTTCTTCCTGATGCTCTTTCCCCTCCTACCCACCATGACAGGCCCCAGTGTGTGTTGTTCCCCCAGTGTGTCCATGTGTTCCCATTATTCGGCTCCCACTTATAAGTGAGAGCATGTGTTGTTTGGTTTCCTGTTCCTGCGTTAGTTTGCTGAGGATAACGGCTTCCAACTCCATCCATGTCCCTGCAAAGGACATGATCTTGTTCCCTTTCATGGCTATATAGTAGTCCATAATAAATATGTACTACATTTTCTTTATCCACTCTACCATCAGTGGACATGTAGGTGGATTCCATGTCTTTGCTATTGTAAATAGTGCTGTAATGAACATACACATGCGTGTATTTTTGTAATAGAATGATTTATACTCCTTTCGTATACTCCTTTCATTTTTGTTGTTTTTGAGACTGTCTCACTCTGTCACCCAGGTCAGAGTGCCATGGCACAATCTTGGCTCACTACAACCTCCACTTCTAGGGTTCAAGCAATTCTCATGCCTCAGCCTCCCAAGTAGCTGGGATTACGTGTGTGCACTGCCAGTTGTAATTTTTTGTAATTTTTTTTTTTTTTAATAGAGACAGGATTTTGCTATGTTGGCCAACCTGATCTCAAACTCCTGGCCACAAGTGATCCAACTGCCTTGGTCTCCCAAAGTGCTGGTATTACAGGTGTGAGCTGCCACACCTTGCTGAGTGATTTATATTCCTTTGGATATATACCCAACTGGGTCAAATGGTGTTTCTGCCTCTAGGTTTCTGAGGAATTGACACACTGTCTTCCACAATGGTTGAACTAATTTACACTGCCACCCAGTGTAAAAGCTTTCCTTTTTCTCCGCAACCTCATGAGCATCTGTTGTTTTGGCTTTTTAGTAATAGCCATTGTGACTGACATCTCATAGTGGTTTTGATTTGCATTTCTCTAATAATGAGCGGCGCTGAGACTTTTTCACATATTTCTTGGCCGCATGTATGTCTTATTTAGAGAAATGTCTGCTCATGTCCTTTGCCCAATTTCCAATGTTTATTTTTTTGCTTTTTTCTTGTAAATCTGACTGAATCTGATTTTGGAGACTTGTCTCAGTGACCTTATATTGAAAATATTCACATTTTCTTCACGAATGCCAAAGTATCATCTCACAGTTCCTTAGCACGTATGCGTTGGTCACATTCGATAACCTGTTCAGAATAGCAGGCACAATCTGTTCTTTCCTTTTCTCTAATTAGCCAGGAGTCTTGCTTCAAAGGCATTAAGTCCCTTCTCCTCTGTTTCTCAAAAAGGTTGCCTAATGGTAAAGAATTTTAATCTTTTCTATTTAAGGAATTTATGGTTTTAAGTTTAGCTTCCTGGCCTCTTTATTTATCATTGCTGAACTCAGCTCTTCTGATTGCTAGGAAGGTTTTCTAATGTTTCATTTCCCCATCTTTCTTAAAAATAACAACATTGCTCTATAAAGCAGCTAACGTTCTCACTGAGCAAATGGAAAGAATCCCACATCACTCCAAAACACATTCTTCCCAATAGAAAGTGTATAAATGGACTCTAAGCAATGTTATGCTTTTTCCCTATGAGTGATTTTCTTTAAATATATTCTACCACTTTCATATAGCCACCTGCCATGTTTTGCTTTATTGCAGCCAGAAGGTTTAAAGGCACTGCCTTTAAATATCTTGAAAGTTTTCCATTGATAAGAAAAGGTAGTAAAAGCACTTTTAAGGGAACGGTAACACACACATCACAAATCAGGCATTTTGATACCATCTAGGTTCACACCGTGTGGTATAAGGAACTCCAGTGATTGTGATTAGCTGGCCTTCTGTGCTATGTGGGGAAAATTCAGGGTTGTTGAAATGATTGAATAGGTCATGGGTTGTGTTGTGTGTGCATGTGTGTATGTAGAATGTTTGCGTGTGCATGGTGAGGAGCGTGAGTCATTTAAAAACAAAATAGCCAAACATAGCTTAGTAGTAGTACTATAAGAAGAAATGAACCAGAAAAAAAAGCAAATATTTGTTAGTTACATATTTCTCCTTTCATAAGGATTACATGTGAGCATTTAGTTACAGTATATTATTGAAATGAATTATTTCATCTTTCCAAGGGAGAGCATTCTATGGTCTCCATTCTATTTAAGTTAGTCTAAAAGGCCATAGAAATAGACACCAACAAGAGCTGAATGTAGGCATAGACCAGCAGCAAAGATTACTGTCTGAAGATCGAGCAGCAGAGAGCTGGGTTTGAAATCAAAGACCTGACATTGATCAAGTCTTTACTGGTGTAGGACAGGGGTTTATAAACATGTTGTCAGTTGTCCTGTGGGTCTGAATGCAGCATGAGCTAAAATAAAATGATGCCATATTTGGAGGGCAGAAGAAAGGACCCACCGTTTCTATCCTGAGAGTTCACTATGCACCTGGCCTCTCCTGCTCTGCTTTTTCTCCAAAAGGAAGAAACAAGAGTCCAGCACTTCTGACCATGCGAATTTGAAGACTTTAGGGTAAACTTTTGTCTGGTTTTCATAGCCCTCAACCTGACAGATGTACTTTCAAGAAATAACTTAAAATAGGAAAACAAGTTGAGAAATACATGTGGATTTAGTGGCACTGAATGTAAGCGGCTCCAAATGTAAGGCAAATTGTTTACCTTTTCTTCCTCCCATCGTTTCTGTTCTCTTCACAGTAGTGTGTTGCATAGGTATGAGTTTGAACGCAGAATGCATGTAGGGAAGAAAAGAAAAATTCATTTAAAAATTATGTAACATATGCTAAAGGATGGCGTGATCAGATGCGTATTATGCAGGGTGTTAAATGAGCACAGCTTGGGATGACATGCTGTGGCTCCAAAATGATAAACATATTCCTGTTGATTTTGGTGAAAATGTTTTCTGGATGATTATTCAATCTCTGGCCATTATACCTTCCTATAATCAAGATTATGTTGATCAAGATGATGATGCAGAGAAGGTGGATTCTTTATTGAACAATACCATTTGGGGGGAAATAAAAATTCCTGAAACAGAACAGTCATATACACATCAGGTGTTTTGCTCTTCCTTGTACTCAGTGGGCTAGTGGGAAAAATAATGTCATAAGTAGTCAAAGCACACTAACATGGAAAGATTGAGATATATTTTATCTATGGAGAAGGACCATTAATCTTTATCTAAAAAATGTTGTGTTGGCAAGTTTATATTTTTCCCTAGAATATTTAAAGGAAAATAGAAGTATCAACCACATTCTTTAAACACAGCCATAGGCCAGCTCTGCAAATGAGCAACTCTAATGTGAAAACACTTTCAAAGTTCTAAATGAGTTGTCCCTGAGGTAATAAAGAGGGGACATTTTACAGTATGACAGTATGTAAGACAGCATTGTCAGCTGTAGTTTATTTAAAGCACGAGGCCTGTAACAGGAAAATAATGACTTTAATAAAATTTACTATTGACTTTGTAGGCTAAAATCTTTCTGTCATCAGGAATACAGAAAAACAACCTGTCTGAAAACCCTTCAGTTAAATATATTCCTTTAATATTTCAAAGCAACTTGATTTTTTGTAATATACATGCCACTTCAAAAGATACTGTAGTAGAGTGGAAATTAGTATTTTTAATAGAAAGTTGGTATTGCTTACATAAGGAAAAAATCGGTAATGACCTATGACACTGTCGACTGAAAGCAACATTTGAGGGGACTGCAAAAGCAGTTAATGCAATTCCTTGAAATACCGTATGAAGCTGTGTCACAAATGAATGATTTATAAATTACCCAATGTCCTTCTCATCTGAAGGATATCTTTTAATCATGCAGCATCGTTTCTCAGTAAGAACGCCAAAGAGCTCGCTGGATATACATGAAAATCTACAGCATGTTAACGAGGTTGGGGTCATTTCTGAAAATTGGGGAAAGTGGGAAAACATATGGCCTAATTTTACTCTCCAGCCAATTTGATTAAATGCGGTATAGATTGCTTGTGGTGTGTAAGAGAGGTCATGCCCATTATATGAAAAGCTGAAGAAATTCCATTACTTTAATGTTTTACATAGTTAAAATAAACTGTGGTAAAAAGTTTCCCAACAGTGTATGACAGCTCAATTTAGAGGTGAAGCCTTTTAATAAAACCTCGTGAAATGAATACTTTGGTTTATGCACTCTGTTTGTGTTTCCCACCGGAGTGCTTAGCATTATGAAGCTGTGGTTACTTGCTTTACTACTGCAGAATAACCTCATGAAAGGAGAGACCAAAGCTTTGTATCAGAAAATAGTCAGAGTGAGTAGAAATGCTGATGGAGAAACCTTAATTTTGAATGGAACTGCTTTCCTATTTGCTTTTAACATGCTGCTCTAAGTATATTGGCTTGAATTACAGGATATTATTTAAACAAAGGAAAACATCTGCAGGGCTTTTTACACATGAACCTGTAGCTTATTTAAAGGGAAATTATGAACTTCAGAATCATAAACTAGTAAATTTTCCTAAGCTTTAATAAAATAAGGACTTGAAACTGCAAGCATGCCTTTCTGAATTAAGTATATATGTTGCTATTATTTAGAAGAGATGTAAGGCAATTGAAAAAATAGAGAGCAGTTTCATTTGTGTAGAAATTCTGCACCAGTACTTTATGTGGAGACAGAATTCTACTTCAGTGCCATCTAGGGTCTCAAAAGTAATCCCTAGGGGAGGTACTATGGTGCCTTAGACCAATTAAACGTTTGCTGTATTAGCATTAGACATAACCGTTTTCAAGAGCAGCCTTGGTGTTGACCCTCTTTCTCTCTGTCTGTGCTCTCCGGCTCACTGTGCTCTCCAGCTCACTCCGGAGCTCTCACTAACATGAGGAACAAAATCAAGAAGGTTGGTCCATTTTCAGACTGACCATTACAGCCCTTAACATCTTCTAGAATTTCTCAATATTTCTCAAAGTTTCAGTCTTTATTTTGTTCTACATATGTGAATGTCAGAGGAGTTTGAGCATGGTATGCAAATATATGTAAATTATATGGATGCTTATATGGACCTCCTGGGGAAATATGGTGACCGTACAATGTGCATCACTTGATTTTGACATTATATATTGCAATTGGTAAGGTACCATATCCTGAGATATGTGACTTCTAGTCTCTCATTAGTTACTGACTTCCCAGTTATACATGTAGGGATTAGTATTCACGAGCTGCTTTTCTCTGGTAGTCTTTCATGACTTGTGAATATAGTTGATAGCGAAACCAATAAATGAGAAATAAAAAAGAAACTATGTATTCCTTAGCCACTCTAGGAGATGACAGGTAGACTGAGTCTTTTTTTCTCTTGAAACGGAGTTTCGCTCTTGTTGGCCGGCTAGAGTTTAATGGTAGGATCTCGGCTCACTGCAACGTCAGCCAGTGTTCAAGCGATTCTCCTGCCTCAACCTCCCTAGTCACTGGGATTACAGGCATGCGTCACCATGCCCAGCTAATTTTTTTTTTTGTATTATTAGTAGAGACGTTGGTGGGGGGTTCTCTCCATATTGTTCAGGCTGGTTGCGAACTCCTGATCTCAGGTGATCTACCTGCCGCAGCCTCTCAAAGTGCTGGGATTACAGGCGTGAGCCACCACGCCTGGCCTGACTGAGTCTTAATTATGCCTACTGACCTAGAAGAGATGTAGGTGGCATATAAGGGAGATAGCTTTGGTCATACACAGGATTGACATTACTATTTAAGAAAGTTATTTGATGAAAATACAAATGTGGATGTGTTGATTTTCTGAGGTTTCAGGGCTTCTGGTCTGGGATGCAGAAAGAGTACATTGAAAGCTTCTAAGGACTGTCTTCATTTAGTCTCCTAAGATTCCTCATTTCCCAGATTTCCAGATAGGCTTAAATTACATAATGATTCCGCTCCTCAGCTAATATCTAATTTTATCTACTCTCTATACATAAGTATAATTTTAGACTGGACCACTTGAGGCAACAAAAGCAAGAGTCTCATGCACTGATTATACAAAGAGACACCAAGAAAAACCTTCACTTTTTTAATTCTTTCAACAATGCCTATTATGTTCAATTTCACAGGCACAGGTTAGAACAGTGATCAAAAAACAAAACTCTTGCCCCAAAGGAAGTTGTGTTCTTTTGAAGACAGACAGTGAACAGATAAATAAGATAATATTTGTTTCCAGGTGTTGAAATGAGTTATTGGGGATGGGGAACCAGAAGCAGGAGAAAGAGAATAAGGCTGGGGGGTCTGGAGTAGGGGGAATAAAGAGAATAAGGCTGGGGGGTCTGGAGTAGGGGGAATAAAGAGAATAAGGCTGGGGGGTCTGGAGTAGGGGGAATAAAGAAGAGCAGAGACTGAACAAAAAAAAAAAAGAGTTGAAGACTGACATACACCCTTGACATGGGCACTGTGAAATTGAGGATGGAAATTGCAGTATTCTGCATTCTGATCCATCAGGTAGTTCACTGGGTCAGAAAGAGAGACTAACAAATGCATCTGCAGGAC
This sequence comes from Callithrix jacchus, assembly GCF_049354715.1. Classification (NCBI taxonomy): domain Eukaryota; kingdom Metazoa; phylum Chordata; class Mammalia; order Primates; family Cebidae; genus Callithrix; species Callithrix jacchus. Next base: position 6,540,687 of record NC_133510.1, read on the forward strand.
GCTTTCAATAATCCCATTTTCTGTGTTAGTCTATTTTGCATTGCTATAAAGAAGTACCTGGGGCTGGCTAATTTATAAAGAAAAGAGGTTTAGTTTGGCTCACAGTTCTGCAGACTGTACAAGAAGCCCAAATCTTCCAAGCATCTGGTCAGGGCTTGGAAGCTTCCAATAATGTTGGAAGGCAAAACTGGAGCAGGTATGTCATGTGGCAAGAGAGGGAGCAAGAAAAAGAAGGGGATGGATGGCGGGGGCTAGGGGGTTGTCCAGACTCTTTTTTTTTTTTTTTTTTTTTTGGAAATGGAGTTTCACTCTTGTTGCCCAGGCTGGAGTGCAATGGCGCATTCTCGGCTCACCGCAACCTCCACCTCCTGGGTTCAAGTGATTCTCCTGTCTCAGCCTCCCAAGTAGCTGGAATTATAAGCATGTGCCATCACCCCCAGCTAATTTTTTGTATTTTTAGTAGATTCAAGGTTTCACCATGTTGGCCAGGATGGTCCCGATGTCTTGACCTTGTGATCCACCCGCCTCGGCCTCCCAAAGTGCTGAGATTCCAGGCGTGAGCCACCGCGCCCGGCCCCAGACTCTTTTATACAACCAGCTGTTGTGCAAACTCATTACCTTGGAGAGGGCACCAAGCCATTCCTGAGGGATCCGCTCCCATGACTCAGACACCTCCCACTAGGCCCCCGCTTTAACACTGGGGATCCCACTTCAACAGGAGATTTGGAGAGCACAAACACCTGAGCTATATCACCCACTTATGGTAGAATCCCAAATCTGCCGAGAAATTTGTCTGGGTAAAAATGGTTTTATTAAATGAACATAAGGCTGAATCAGTTAAGTTAGGTTCCAGTGTTCCCACCTAATCACTAATCACATCAGTGGTGGGATGATGAGGAGCATTGGCACATTCAAAAAATGAGGTTTTTAAAATACATACTATAGTTTTAGAGACTATAGATAAAATCCCTTGACACAATACACAAATGGTATTGTAATAGATTTTGTTAAAAAGAATACATTACTAACCATATTACCAACCCATAAGATTTAAATATGGAACAATCTGTAGCCCAAATACTTTGCTGTGAATTAAGGGCAGAGAGGGCCACGGGGAGAAAGAAGACCTATGTTTAAATCACAGCTCTCATCGGGAACATGTATGTTCTTTTCTGGCTTCACCCTCCAAATGACTTGTGGAAGAAGTCCTCAGATGCTGTGGAATAAAGGGAACACCATCATAGATTCATACTTCATACGTGTGTTACATCTTTACTTATAATTTGGGTTAAGTTTGATTTATGTGCTTGAGATGTTTAAAGTAGAAAACAATGTGTTTAATCTGACAAAAATGTTTTTAAAATGCCAGCTCGGCTAAGGAAGCCGAGGCAACTTACTCAGTCTTGAAAAGCACATGACCAATGGCTCTGAGCTGAATTGCTACTTGGTGTAGTGACAAAAGCAGAAAGAATTTAACCGTGGCACCTCTCAGCCTATGTCGAGTAAATCAAACACTTTCATGACACTAAAAGGCAAAGGAAATACTTTGCTATTTGGAATTTGTAACAATTTTAAAAAATTATTTCTGTATGGAAAAATAGCTTCTATACGCCTCGCACACTTTCTTATCACATTCATTATAAAGCACATTTTACTTTTGATGTTTGCATTACCGACTTTGATAGAGCCTATGCTTTTAACACAGTTTAATATCTCCTCATATCCTTTTTAGTATATAAAGCAAAAGTCAAGAAATATATAGCCCAAATCCAAAGCTGCTTTTATAAGACCAAGAATAATAATAGTTAACGTGTATTGGTTAATTGTTAAGAAGGGTTTTTAAAAATTGCTGTAACCCCGGCACTTTGAGAGGCTGAGGCAAGAGAATCACTTGATGCCAGGAATTCGAGACAATGTGACGAAACCCCATCTCTACACAATATACAAAAAATTAGCCAGGCATGATAGTGCATGCCTATAGTCCCAGCTACCCAGGAGGCTGAAATGGAAGGATTACCTGAGTCTGGGAGGTTGAGGCTGCAGTGAGCCATGATTGTGCCACTATACTCCAAACTGGGTGACAAAGTGAGACCCCTGTCTGAGGGGAAAATAAAATTACATTGCCTCTATGAAACACAACAAATGTAAAGTTCAGCATTATTTCCACTTTCCAGATGAAGTGACGAAAGATTAGAAAGGGTAAGTAGTTGGCACCAGATCACAGAACTGGTAAAAATCATCAGTGAGACTTGAACCAGCTCTCTCTGACTGCTCCACCACTCTCTGTGCTACCTCAGGTCATATGAATTAGTACGTTAGTATTAACATTTCTGCCTTGAAATTTCTTACAGTCAATAGCAGTAAAGTCGGATTCTCCCAAGTGAATACATGCCCTATTAATTCTTATAAAAATGGTATCATATTTGAGTCTAAATATAAATACCTTAACTAGAAAGTATGGTTACATTATTTATCACAAAATTACTGGGTTGACACAGTGGCTTATACCTATAATCCCAGCACTTTGGGAGTCTGAAGTAGGAGGATCGTTTGAACCCAGCAATTTGAGACCACCCTGGGTAACACAGCAAGACTCCATCATTATCAAAATTTCATTGGCCAGGCATGGTGGCATGTGTTTGTAGTCCCAGCTCTCCAGAACACAGGAAGCTGATACAGGAGGATCGCCTGAGCCCAGGAGGTCAAGGCTGCAGTGAGCCATGATCATCCCACCACACTCCAGCTTGGGCAACACAGTGAGACCTTGTCTCAGGAAAAAAAAAAAAAAAAATTACTAAAAACACATAGATGGAGCCTGGTTTTTGTGATGGAGATGGAGGTATTATGGAAATTAGCACGAGTGGTTTTGCGACAATGATTGGCAAAAGGGGACAGTGTGTTACTTGCCTCGAATGAGTAGAGTAGTCTCACACATGAAGTAGATTACATATGGAGAAAGTAAATTATTTGTAATTATTTGAGTCTAAAATTTGTCGACATTTGACATGTGAACAACTTTCCCACAGGCTAAATTTTCCAGAAATGTATTATGGTAAAAATCTAGGAAAGATTTTACGTATTTGTTTAGTTTAGAATTTTATCAAGAGTCATTCACCGTATTTGGAAATCTTGTCACCTTTGGCAGTGATGCTCATGATATGAGTCACCAGTCATCATTTGTATTATTCTTTCTTTGTAGCTGTCACATACAAAGATGACAAAAAAAATATTTGAGGCTGTTTTAAATAGTATTAGAAGAAAATACTATTGAATATCAGAGATATGTAAATTGCAGGTATGGAATTAATAAAGGTTGTAAGCATGTTATAGCTTATATAGCTTATATTTATATTTACATTCATTGATCATACAATGATGAGAAGTGTTAAGATTGCATATTGAATTTGTTTAATTATTCTTATGTGGTCAGAGGTTTTTCAATGTTATTCTGATACTGTCCATGAAGGTCTACCACAACTATATCTTCTTATGTTACTGATCCTTATTCTAGGCCATTCTCTATCTGCTATTACCTGTCAAAGACTAGGGTTCTTAAGGTCTGTTTAAGCACTAGAGTCTTAACAAGAAGTGGAAATTCAATGTGGGTGATAGGCTTTGTGTGATTTTTTGGATATTGTTCCATCCTGTGTTTTAACATAAGGAATTATTGTACAATACCCTACTTCTGTATTTTGGAGGGATATCGTCCTGTATAAGTTAAATTTTCCTACTTTCTCTTACTATACATAAATAAATCTCATCTGTTAATACTTAACCTAATTTTTAAAAATTCTAGTGTTTACATGGATACTCTGCCCTTCTGTTTTTCTATACTTCTACACAGAATGCCATTTAGAGATAATCTGTTCCAGAAAGGAGATATAGGGGGTAGAATACGGTTGAATCTTATATAAGGTTGAACTGCTGGGCTTGGCTCAAAGGCAAAAGAAATAGGTAGTTAATATTTTAGAGTCTTCTTACTGTGTGAGAAAAATCTTGCTGGATTTCTATTTTTTAACTATTGATGTAGAAAAAAAACCATAATTATGTGGGAAAAAATGTACACAGTTGGTATTAAATAAATATCTTTGCAATGGTCCCAGTTGATGGTCGGTTACATAGAAGATACTGCATTACTCTATTCACTAGGTAATCTATTTGGTTTTATTTGAGCATTTACATGATAATCATAAGGTTCTAATTACACATGTCAACAAAGACTCCACCACTGTCATTTATAAGGTTTCAGGTCCAGCTTCCACATTTTCCTACAATAGATATGCATGTGAAAACGACAGCTTTCTTTTAAAAACCAGATACTTGAGATATAAAATAAAGCAGTATGCTGTATCTCTTAATTTTCAAATTTAGACTAGCTCTATTGAAACAGATGTAACTTTAAAAATGGAAGCATGTGAATATAGCAAGTAATTTTGCAACTGATAGCTGAGAATGCACTAATCTATTTAAATATATTTTCTTTTTATCAATCTATGGGATTCTGGAACCTGGTTATCACTTCAAACCGATAAAATGTGGATGGCACTATTTGAGCGGTCTCAAATCTTTGACCCTGCCTTGGCATGCAGTTGGAGGATAAAGTTAGCTTTCCTTCCCTCAAACGAACACGAGCAGACTTTTTCAATCCCTGCTCATTACCCCTAGAATCATTTTAAGCCAATTCATAGCCACTGCCTTGCTGTATATCACTGTAAATCATGGGTATAAAAAATAGTTTGGAGGGAAAAAAATTTAAACGCTAGCAAGATGTCAGTTTCAAGGGGTGTTAAAAGAAAATTTAATCAACTTTCAACACATTGAACACCACCTTGGCATTAGACATCATAGATTTCCTTCTTACCTCCCAACTTCTGAGGCTTATTATTAAATACTTTCACAGCAGCAAGATCACAAAAACATTAGACTGCTTGCTTACAGGTATATCCGACTTAGTAAACTTAAAGGGACACTACCAGGGCTGGAAAAGCTGAAATTAGACCGATGGGCTTTACTGCATCCTGAAGCTGGGGCGTGCACAGTGCGCGATCTGATTCACTTTGCCTGCCAGCTTTGTTCTCTTGAGCCAGCAGGAGGGATTGACACTTAGGAGAATCTTTCTCTTTTAACCTGTGTGCTACTCCTGACAGCTAAGCTGGGTGAACAGAGCCTGGCAGACAACTAGGACCCTGGGTTCATTGTTTATGGGTAGCTGTTTAGAACTTGGCATTTTAAAAATGCACTCCCTGACAATTTGTTCAAAACTGGGGTGATTATTTACATTATACATAGGACTGGCTACAAAATATGTGGATCCCAGTACAAAATGAAAATCCAGAGCCGCTGCTAATAGCAAAGCATTACCAAGTGAAAGCCTTTCTAAACAGCTGATCTTTTTTGCAGACTGTACACCCATGAAGCTGGCTCTGATTATACAGTTGCTCTTTGATCAGTAAGCACTTAATATATTTGCAGCAGAAAGCATATCAGTGTGGTTGTATTAATAGCTTAACAAATGAATATATGTGAAGCATACAAAAGTAACTGACTTTCAGTGAACTCTTACTGATGTACAAACCTGGCCTAAAACAAGAATAAAGGGTCTAGGAAAATAGAAACTTTTTTAAAAAATTTAAAATAACAGCTCATAAATGGGGCAGTTTCAGTTTTAATTACAAGTTTACATGTAAGTCTACCAACACTCTATTTCTGAAAAATCCTGAACAGTGGAATATTAATTCCTTTAGAATTAATGTTCTAAAATTTTAGAATAAATAATTTGTTAAAACCTTATAAAATTTTGATCTGAAAATTGTAAAAAGAAAGTCAATCTTTTTCTAATTGGGGGGATCCTTTAATGCTTTTCTAACCAAAGAAATCTAAGAACTAACAGATTTTTTAACAATATGGCAAACTGCAAATTTTACTTATTTTGTGTCCAAGGACCAAAACATTGGCTTTTGAGCATATTTATAAACTAAATTCTGTCTTTCAATGTTTGATAAGCTGCATATTTACCAAAAACAAACCACTCATGTATTTATTAATTCAGCATAAATGATTATTTGTTACATGAAACACTGTGAACGTTTTTATAATCTTCATTTTTTGTAAAAGTATTATCTCTTCAATAATAAAAACTAATATCCCTCAGAAACTTCTTAAAGTCTCACAATGTGCAAGTTTTAAGGTCATTCGGGAAAACCGACATCAATAGAAAACAGACACTTCTAATCAGCTTCTAATTATGTTAATTAAATATCCCATTTCATTTTAAATGTTCTTAGTATTTTATGTCTACAAGGAGTTGATATGTGCTAAAATGCGGAAATTCTAACAGGTAGGCGCTAAGTTCACTTTTAACTTTATGGTGGAAAAAATGTGTGTTCTCATCATTAAATAAGAAGAAAACTTTGAACACCAACTATTCATAAATACGAGGATAATAGCATGGAATCTGGTTAAATGAGAGCACTTTTTTGTTTGTTTTGTTTGTTGGGAGACAAGACTCACTCTGTTGCTCAGGCTGGAGTGCAATGGCATAATCTCAGCTCACTGCAACCTCCGCCTCTGGGGTTCAAGTGATTCTCCTGCCTCAGCCTCCTGAGTAGCTGGGACTACTACAGGAACCTGCCACCATGCCTGGCTAATTTTTATTTTTAGTAGAGATGGGGTTTCACCATGTTGGCTGGGTTGGTCTCAAACTCTTGACCTCCTGATCCACCCACCTTGGTCTCCCAAAGTGCTGGGATTACAGGCCTGAGCCACCACTCAGCAGAGCACATTTTTTTATTGGAGAATAGAAAATGTCTGGTTGAGAAATTGGAGTTTAATATGAAAAGTGCCCAATGAAGATACCGATAGGATTCCATCAAGACATAGATGAGGGGCATTTAACTGATCCTTAGGTATTCGGAAAAAGTTTGTGGAGAATTCAATACTAACCTGAGTCCAGACCTAAGCCTTGAAGGATGAGTAGCCATTAGTCTAGCAGGAAACATGAAAAGTATATCCAGAGAGAGCAGAAGTTGTAAAGACATAGATGTATAAAAGGGTCTGTCACCAGCTAGGGACTCCTGTGCCAGGAGGCCTGTGAGAATGTGACAAAACTTAAGACTCTAGAAATGGACAGAAGGCAAAACATGAAGGGATTTTAGTCCCATTAAGCAGTTTGAACTTTATTTGAAAGTCCCAAGGGAGTCACTACTGGATTTATTTATTTCCTAATCATTGAAAAATCAATATATGCTTAATTTTGAGAATTTGGAAATAAAACAAACAAAATGTCACTCAAAATTTTAAATAAGGAATTGACCTAAATATTTGCATTTTAGAAAGACTTTACTCATTTAAAATTGGGGGAATAGATTGGAGTAAGACTGGAGTTAGGGAAACTAATTTTATGAAGGTTTTAGGGTACATTCTAAGCTTTTATAAAAAGACCCTAAAATATAATGTTCTAAAGGAAATTAGAAGAATATTTTTCTTTTACCTCACAATTTAGGAGCAAAGTAGTTTTGTAGGGCAGGAGACACCCGTATTTCACAAGCCTTCAAAGAATCTAAGTGACCGTTGTATTTTTTACTATTTCTGAGCAGTAGGGGGAAACAGAGGGCCTAAAGTTAGTTGATTTGTTCCTTAAGAGACAACCTACAATTTATGCACATTTCTGCTCACAGACTATTGGATTGAACACAGGCTTATGGCCAGCCACACTCTGCAAGACAGCCTAGGAAATATTGTCACTCATTGATTAGCTGTGAAACCAAGAGGCAAAATTGAGTAGTGGGAGAAAATTTAGAAGTCCGCACAAGGAAGGGCAATACGGTAAACTGTGAGAGAATTAACACGTGACTGAACTACAGTAGTGGTACTGAGAATGTAGAAGAAGAAACGGTCTTAGTTAGAAGAAAGGGAAGAAGCTTTTGGATTGTGTGGGACAATTCACAAAGGTATAAAGGAGGAAATGGAGCCTAACTGTCAGGGGAAGATAATGCAGTTATACACAGGCTTCAATATGAATTGAAGAATTAAATAAAGATGCCAAATACTTTAGGTCTAGAAATCCTGGGTCCCAGAGAGAAGCCAAGCCTGGAGATATGGACAGGAGAGTCATCAGGATGTGGATCGGAATGAATCCAGGGATCACAAAGAGGTGTCCTGATGAGTAAGGCAGCAGAAACTAAGACCAGACCCTGGGAAACACCAATGAAAGAAGGGCAGCAGATGGGTGTCAGAAAGGTCTACCAAAGCTATAGAAAAGTAATGGCCAGGGAAGGAGGTAAGCACATCTACCAGGTAAAGTACCTTCACCAGAGAGGTAGATAAATTACAAATCCATCTGAAGCCACCAGTATTAAGCTTGAGAATCAATTTAATGGTTAAGAGAACAGGCTCTAGAGTCAGACAGCTCTGGGTCTGAACCTTGGTGCAGTCCCTTTAGTACCATTATCTTGGATATATTCTTATTTTATTCATTAGCTCAACACAAATTTATTGAACTTTTTAAGACAGGGTCTTGTCTGAAAAAATCACCCAGGCTGGTCTCAAACTCCTGGGCTCAAGCAATTCTCCTGCCTCACTCTCACAGTAGGTGTGACTACAGGTGTGCCACCACACCTGGCTAATCAATTAATTAATGAATTTTTTCTTTTTAAAGATGGGCCCAGAAGCTGGGGAGTAAAAGTACTCTTGCTATGTTGCCCAGACCGATCTTGAACCCCTGGCCTCAAGCAATCCTCCTGGCTCAGCCTCAAATGTATTGAATTCTTAATAAGTACTGAGAATTGTGCAAGTCTCTAGGAATCAAGTGATTTTTCTAAAGGGGTATGGTTTCTACCCTTTTGGAATTTACAGATTAATGGTGAGACAAACTTTAAATAGATAACCATAAAAATTATATAAAGTAATATGTAAATGTGATATAGGCTAAGAGAAAACCACAAGCTATTATGAGAAATATAAGCATTTTCACCTGTATAATTGAAATAATAATAGAGCTTATTTCATAAACTGTTATAAGGATTGGTTGAGATTATGAATACAAAGTGTTTAACATGATGGCTGACTCTTATTAGCAGCTCAGCAACTTGTTTTATCTTATTACTATGAGCATATTCCAAGGCAGAGTTTAAAAGTATAAAATCTAAAGAAGTTGAGATAGAGTCATTTATTATGTTACTAAAGATCCTTTCCTGAAATTATATCAATGAGGTAGAAAAAGTGCAAAGAAGACTACGGATGACTGGTGTATAAATTAATTCACATGTGATATCCTTTCTGCACATTGTCTCTGTTTTACAGGAAGGAAACAGTAATAACAAGAACTAATACTTATTGAGCCATTAGTCTGTAACAAGCTTTACACAAATTAACTTATTTGAGGTTTGTCACTATCCTATGAATTTAGTGCCTTTATTATCCTTATCTTACACTTGAAGAAACTGAAACTTAAAAAGCTTAGGTAACTTGCCAAGGTCAAATACCTTGTATTGTTAGCCAGAATTTTAATCCAAAATCCTTTCTGAGTCCAAAATTCTTCCCATGAGCATTATAACATTTTGGGTTAGACTCTCAGTTATATTAGACTGCTTGTAAAACTGATAACACTGGTCAATATCACTTCCCCCTGATAATATTGGGAAAATGAAGACTTGTTTGCTTAATGTTTATTTCATTCCATGCTATGGGGTAGCTCATGATCTATGCCTGAGACTGAGGTAGGAGCTGGAAATGCAAGAATAAATAAGGCATATATCAATTTCCTCAAGGAATTATCAATCCAGGTAGATATTAAAAATAGAAGAAATTTATAAGACCTAAGAATTAGATTTTTTAAAGTAGTCACAAGAATTTTTACAAAATGATTTCATTGTTTTCTGATAAGAAAACAAATAGAAAACCAATAATAGAAAGACAAGTAACCAATAGAAGAAAAGAAAATGTAACCTAGAAAATCAATAAGTAAAACAATGGTGACAATAATAAACTTTACTCACATAAAATATATATCTTTTAAGTATCTGTCGTACATTAGGTATCTTGCTATTCTTGTCTCAGTGAACTCACAGTCTGCCAGTGAGTTTACAATAACAGTTGTGACAGCAAGTTTGAGTTAATAGAAGCTTAATCTCAAAAATCAGAGCTAAATTATTGGTTTGGGTCATATGATTTTTAAAATTGTCTTTGCTATAACTTTATCAAAAAGTTATGTGTTCAATTTGTAGACAGACCCGTCCACACACACACACACACACACACACACACACACACAGATTCCTTAGATCGTTTTCATAGTTACAGACAAGTGAGCATGTTACTAATGTCCCTTAATAGTTTTTTTTTTAAGTGACACTGTTTACAGATTGTTTGTAATATATCTCTTACTCCTTCTTGGTATAAAATCCCACCCCTCTTCCCTCTTGACACTATGCTAATCTTCTATAAGAAATCCACCATATAAGCAAGAATGCAGTAAGGTAACAGAAAGTAATGCCGGAAAAAGGCAACAACAACAACAACAAACAAACAAACAACAAAAAACCGATAGGACGGTTGTAGCAAAACCCTGAAACTGAGACTGTGTTTCTTAGTTCTAATAATGTTGTAAGAATGTATAAAACCAAAATTCCTTATTGTGTGATGGCACTCTTTTTTTTTCAAAGTCAGATAAAATTTGAGTCCTTATTAAATTCAGTTAGAGCCAACTCTACTATGTAAGAATTCCTAAGACATTCACTTAACCCCTAGTACCAAGCTACGAATTCCAGGAAATGGAAAATTAATGTGTAATGTGTCATCTGCCCTTGTAGAGCATATATTCTCACTGAGAAAGAAAAATAAAACCAATATGGAGCAAATAGAGAGGAGCGACAGTTTAGATATGGCATGATTATCAAGAGATGAAGTTCAGATAGTAATTACTATGTCACGTTCAATGAAGGATGAATCGCTAGACTAGTTGTGAGGATGCCAGGAAAAAATATAGAATGAGTTGATTTTTAGAGTTAGGAAATAAGAGGAAGGCCATTCCAAGAAAATGTTGAGAGGCATCAATAAAATTATCGTGTGAATAGCCGGCAGCCTTGACATGACTGGAGAATTTCTCTTGAAGAGTTTGGAGAAAGAATATTTAATAGGTAAAGTGTGTGCCAGTCGTGAATATTCCTCAATAACACGTTGAACGTTTCGGCCTGAGTATGTTAAGTTAGTGCCCGGTTTCTGACCGCTATCTAGGAGTTGCTTGGGGCTCTTGTTGAATTTCAGAGCAACAATGAATTATATCTTCTCTCTAACTAAAATTAAAATGATAATGGTGCAACAAAAAGATTGGAGTAAAGGGCGATTGTTTGCTAGTTTTCCAGCCTGTCAGTGTCCTGTATAGCTTACGTTTGAATATTATACTTCTGTTATGTTTTGCAATCTTTGACTTTCATAAACTGATCATGGGAAAGGACCACGTGGAGCACTGTATGGTTTCCTTTCCTGTTTCTATAAACTATACAAGACTCTTCTCTTCGTAACAGTAACATTCAGCTGATCATTATGTAAAAAACAGATCCTAAATATGAAGTGAATTAAAACTTTGTGAAGGTGACATGTATTTCCCAAGAAGGAGAAAAAGCAAGGAAACAGCATTTTATGACATCACAGTGTTAATCCTTCTTTGTCAGAATAGAGACCTTAGAAAGCCCATTCCTTACTTTCCAGAAGATGCTCTCATCCTCCTGCACTGCCCTGGCAAGTGGTCATGAACTAAGGTTTAAACCCTTTTAAGTTGGATCTGTGATACATATAACGTATTTTTATTGATAATGAGTCACCTCCATCCTTACCCCACTTCTGAAAAGTCTTTTTGCACTTTCCAACTCCTGATCCTAGTTAGGTGTTGTGGGATGATGCAGGATCTTCGGATAAAAGATGAGTAGAAAATATGGTTGAGGTTAATTCCCCGTCACCATGATAATCCTGCAGACCCCAGATTTTCTCTCCTGCAGCCTACGCACCTGCAGGTTTTGTTTTGCCGTTGTGTTATTGCTGTTGTTTTACCATTCTTCCTATGAACAAACACAGGCCAAACCTTTATGACCTCTACAACCTCTATTATATGAATAGGAAAAAATTAATAAATATTTGCAATTGCTCTACTCCTAAAGAAAATTCAAAAATTTTAATGCAGAATCAATGGTCTCACAATTTCTATCGCAAAGTAACTGAATGGCCTTTCTCACTATTATTTCCTTCATGCTAGTCAAGCTGCAGATAAGCAGTTTGTTACCTCTGTTTTAAAGTTTTGTCTTCCTTCTTACAATACATCCCCACTTCTCTTCCCTCTGGACTTCATTCTAGTTTGTCTTTCAATAACAGTTCAAATTAGCTCCCAGCCTACACTTGTAGGTAGCCTTCAGCCCGTATGTCTTTTGCTAGAAATCCCTCTCACTCTTCTAATTTTTTAAAAGCATTTCTCATGTTCTACCTTATCCTATGGTTGTTTATACACATAACCTACTTCCTTGAAGAGAAATCATTGAAAACTCTGTCATAAGTAAGTGAATCAATGAGTGAATGTGTATGATTTACTTCAAATTCACTTACCAACTTGGCCAACTCTTCCAGCTTGAAGAGAAATAAATGAAAACTCTGTCATAAGTAAGTGAATCAATGAGCAAATGTGTATGATTTACTTCAAATTCACTTACCAACTTGGTCAACTCTTCCAGAAACAATCAAGTTTGTTAATTTTCCCTTTTATTATATCAAGAACTCAAAACAAAAAATCTAAGAAACAAAGAGTACAGAATGTTCTGTATATTATAAATCTTCTCATTTAACCTAAGATGTGCACATAAACATGCAAACATGTATGTATACACACATAGATACAAACGTTATCACACACAGGGAAATAGAAAGGGCGAAAAATCCCACATTAATACTTTATATTGTTTTTCAATCAACTAAGACTGCTCTTTCTTTTTCATGTATTCTGCTTTAACCTTTATTTTCTATGGTCTGTAATTGGCCTGGCACAATGCCCTGAATATAATAACTAAATAAATATTTGCCAAATTAAATAGTGCTGCTGAATTTGTTGTTCTAACTGGAGAAGTTGGTATTTATTTCCAGCAATTTTATCCCCCACTTCACTCTTTATTCTTATTTTTTGAGATATTTTTGGGATCCTGGAACTTTGAGCTGACACGTTGGCTTTTCCTCTCAACTTTCAAGATATCTAAAAACATGATTAGCATGACATCTATGTCCTCAAACAAGTCATTAGTGAAAAAAAAATGTTAGTATACTCTGAGATATTCTGTTAGAGATATCCATCTGGAGTAATACTGTATTCCTAATCAAAAATGTTAAAATACAATCAGTCCACCATCAAACTGTTTGATTATCTTACTCACATATTAAGTTCTCATTCACAGTTTGGTTGCTGCTGAGAAGTTCAGTTGGGGCAAACATTTTCCATACTGGTACGGAGCAGAGAGGGCAATTGACTAGCTCTCACCACGGAATGACTTTGGATGTGGTGTGTATGACTTCCAGGCAATGGGGCCTAAAAGCAAGTGGTATTTTTGTTTTTGTTTTTTCCACACTTTTCTCTTCAGCTGGCTCGATGCAAGCCAACACAGTGAACGTAAAAGTTGCTTGTTGAAGACAGATGAGCCATAAGATGGAAGAAGTCTGGTTCTCTAAATCATTACTTAAGAAGAGAGTTGAGCACTCATAAGCACGAACTCTTTTGAAGCAGGAAATTCACATCTGTCATGTTTGAACCCGTGGATGTCATTTTTGTTTGTTACAGCAGCATTATTCTGCTAATACGGCTGTCCATGCAATTGCTTTTCCTTACACTTCCTCCTTGTTGTCAGAACCCATCTTCCTCTGTAGAGGATACAAATTCCAGATCCTTACGTTTCTAGTACTACTTTGGAAGGAGAGAGCATGGGGATATGACCTATTTGTACTGGATCTAAAACAAAGTTTGTTTATCTAGCTTTTGGGAGACAAGCTTTCTGATAAAAAGAAAATGTTCCTTAAATGGGCTCCAGGGCTTTTCCAGTGGAATCTCCTGTTGCTGCAACAACCATCTCACTTCCCGTGAGGGGAAATCCAAAGAGAAAGGCTGTAAAATGGCAGAATAAAAGGTTCAAAGTGGACTGGGTCTTTGAAGATATCTTTAAACCAAAAAAAAAAAAAAAAAAAAAGCCCTCTGTGTTTGAAGCTTGCTGTTATCTCTTAACCTAGTAACACCATCGTAAAATGATGTTAGTCTAATGTGACTTACTCTTATTGAACATGTTATGCTTCCTTGTAATTCTCACTTTCTTGTTCTAATGTCCTTTTAATACTTTTTAAAAAGTTAATTCTAAAATTCTGTTCAAAATCAATGTAAAATGCACTGGTATAAAGCTTGTTAAATTCACCCTTTGTAAAAACAGGATACATTTGGTTGTTTTCAGTGACTTTATACATCAGATCTGAAATTTATTCATTCAACTTTAGTTTAATTTGTTTCTTCAACAAACCTTCCGTAATGACCACAGAAGCTGGAAAGACAAGTGAGCTTGGTAGATGCCTTAAATAAATTATTTAATAACAATTTCAGGAAACTTAAAATCTAGTAGCTAAAATAGGAGACAAATAAATATAATTGAAGGATGAAAGAGCTAAATCATTAGGTTAAGAAGAAATAATGAGGTGCGAATACAGGAGCAATAAGATAATTCTAAGTATGAATTTCTAAATATAAATTATAAGTATGGCTATAAAGAATGCAGTCCTATTTCAATCCACTTAGAATCTAGAAGACGTTAAAAGTGTTATTTAATATTGGATCACTTTGAGTCAATTTCAAGTCAACTTGGTATAGGCACTGAGAATTCTCCTTTTAATTTGTACCTACTTTCTTTGTCTGCTTTCCCTTCCTTGCCCTTTCCCTTCCCCATACAGGATTCGTTTTATTGCTACATCTTCTCTCTGCTAGAAATTATTTTGCTTTGGCAATTCACCTTTTTGTAGTAGTCCAGTCGTAAGATACACAAATCTCTGTCGTAGTTAATACTCTCAGCCTCTCACAGTACAACCCTCCCCACAAGACTGAAGCTGTAACAAGGGGAAATGGAAACAACTCATGAATTCAGTTCTATTGCAATCATTTTTATGTAATGCTTTTTTGATGGAGGCAGTAGGAGTTCTGTTAAATACTTTGAGGCATGTGAGTTCATACAGAAGTTATTTGAGAAAAAAAGTCTCTAAAACAGTGTTTCTGATTATTGCATTTATTTTCTCATGTAACACTCAGAATTCTGCACCGATTCTTGTGTGAGCGAATATTGTAATGAGAAACAGCTCTTTCTATAGAATGTCATACCACCAATCAACGGCCATTATTTACAATTATGTTCAACAATGTGCAATGGGAAAACTCATGATGCTTTATTTGAAAAAAATTCTATACTTGGGAAAAGTGTTAATGCCTTATAGGCTGGTATATTTTCAAAATATGATATTATATATCAAAATATGATACAATGAATATAATCAGTTTAATAAACCTCATTCAAATAACTCCTTAAATTTAAATTTAATGTAATTAATATGCATAATGGAAAATAATTCTCAAAAATATGACATATTTGCTAGATATTTCAGAGGATATAAAAATTTATAAGATAGTTTTTAACTTCAGGAAACTTAAAATCTAGTAGATGAAATAGAAGGTACATAAATAAATATAATTTAAGATAGAAAGAGCTAAATTATTGGGTAGAGAAGAAATAACATGTTAAGAACACAGGAGCAGACAAATACAGATTGTGAAAGGATTAATAGAAACTAAAACCAGCAGTAGAAATAGAGACACTTATAGACATCTGTAAAGGGAAATAATTATCAGTTAAGATAGAATATTTGACCTTGTAACTTCATGTTAACTATAGTGTTGTATGTGTTTAGAAATAGAATTCTGAGTGTAAACTTCCATAACTTCATCTCAACTAATGAGATCACATCGGGAACCAAGCCACTGTGAGAACTGTTGATTATTTTGAGAATCGCTTTTTTTTTTATTAGATATCCTCCTATGAAAGTAATTACTACAACTTTCTTTCACTACCTAATTTTCCATTTGTATATTTAAAGCCAAATCCAAAGAAACAAAGCAAGTTTTTCTTAATGCTCAGAAATATAATGAAGAAATATATCTGTACATCAAAATATTATATAGTTTAACCAAAGTATTATTTTATCCTATCAAATATTTAATATAAACATAAAATACTTTTAACTTCAAGCAACCATACTTGCTAAGTTGGGTCTTTGTCAAGGCGTCGGCTCCTAATGAGTATATAGTTTAATCTGAAGCTTTCAGCCCTTCGCCAATGAAAATGAATTCCAAGAATTTAGCCAAATTCTTTTTTCTCTCTATTCAAAATTTAGCATTTATCTTATTGCCTGTTTTTAAAGTTATTATTTTTAAAGAGGTATTCAAATCAAAGTGGTGGTTACAATTTGCAGTATTTCCATTAGCAGGATTTCACTCAGAAGATAGCCAGAATCTGGCATTTTGATTCCAGATTCAATGGTGAAGTACTGCTATAGATCAGAAACTAATTGACCTGTTAGAATTATAGGACTAGCAGTTAACATTTCATTAATAGTGTCAATGGACCTCTAAGGATCTCTTAGTCACTTATAGTGGGAAAGGTTTTTAACTGAAAAGTTGTAAATGGACTTTTTGGAAATTCATAGAAATTCTCACTTATGCAGTCTGTAAATTTTTAGTTTTGTCTATTTGAAACACCAATTTATTTAGCCTACAAATTATATTCTAATTTCATATTTTTCCTGCCTGAAATCTGTTGAAATTCTCTTTCTGCCACTTAATGTTTGATCTTCTATAAACATTTTAATTTCTCTGAGCCTCACTTTACCTAAA
The DNA here is from genome assembly GCF_049354715.1 of Callithrix jacchus. Lineage (NCBI taxonomy): Eukaryota > Metazoa > Chordata > Mammalia > Primates > Cebidae > Callithrix > Callithrix jacchus. The sequence continues at coordinate 6,557,629 of NC_133510.1, forward strand.
TGTAAAATGAGAATTCAGATGCCTATCTTTCTGGATAATTGAATACATTTAATGAGGTAATGTAAGTAAAGTATGGGCACTCAAGTAAAAGTGGCGACTGTTCTTATGACATTTCTCAGTTCAGTTTACCACACTTTAAGTCGCATTCTTAAAGGAATTTCTACTTCACTGCTTACTTATAACTGCCTTTGGCTCATTGTTTTAAACCTATGCTGGCATGAAAAGCTAATGTTCTAAGGACTAGTGATATAGGCTAAAATAAAGTTAAATCCTCTTTTCTTATTTCTCCAATTCCTAAGAAAAAGTAAAACAGTTTTCCTAAATTTAATATTTTTCTTTTACTTCTTTCCTGTAAATTCGATGCTGGTAATGTTGGCCAGGGGCATAAGCAGATGATATAATAAACAACTAGAGAATTAATAGGGAGAGAAAAACTGAGACATGGCGTGTTTTTAGAATACTTTTTATTAGTTTTCAATGCAGAAATTTATATAAACATATTATTTGCTTCATTTACAACATTCCTAAAATACCTGATAAAATTATGTAATATATATTATATTATATTACATATTCATTGTCCTCTCTAGAGAGCACCATGGATTTTCGATGCTTTGCTTATCTTTGAAAATAGTTAATGGCTTAAATTTTTCACCAACTCAAAAATAACTCTCCAATCAGTTCCCTCCAACTGGTACATAGTAACAAGACTTCTGAAAAGAGATAGCTGGCATTATTTGTGTGTGTGTGTGTGTGTATGCGTATGTGTGTGTGTGTGTGTGTGTGGTTTCTTTTCTTAGTAATTCCTCTTTTAAGAAAGTGATGCTAATTTTTTGTATTTTTAGTAGAGACGGGGTTTCACCATGTTGGCCAGGTTGGTCTCCATCTCTTGACCTCGTGATCCACCCGTCTCGGCCTCCCAAAATGCTGGGATTACAGGCGTGAGCCACCGCGTCCCAGCTACTCGGGAGGCTGAGGCAGGAGAATTGCCTGAACCCAGGAGGTGGAGGTTGCGGTGAGCCAAGATCACACCATTGCACTCCAGACTGGGTAACAAGAGTGAAACTCCGTCTCAAAAAAAAAAAAAAAAAAAAAAAAAAAAAGTGATGCTGACATAGTAAAACAAGAAATAGAAATAATTAATCAGTTAAATTTTACCAAGCAAAAAATAATTTATTAAAGTTTTCATAATGTGTTGTACTATATCCTTATAATGAGATAATTAGTCATATATATAAGTCCTTTATTGATGAAGAGAAATTTATAGAGCAGGAAGATCTTATCCTTTAGTCAGTGACCTAATAAGGATGAAGAATCGACCAAAATAGTTTTCAAAAGCCCTTTGTAAAACACTTAACAGGACCCAATCTTCCAAAGGTTATATTGCCACACTGCCTTAAAGAATTGGTCCCTGCATGAGGCCGTAAGCATATAATGAAGTATACATTGTAAGATGTAGAAGACATCCATTTATCCCATGGATATGCAGCCAAAGACACGAGAGCTGTGAATTCTGCAACCACAGGAGACCATTACAAACACCTAGTCATGACTTCTTTCTATCAATTTAAGATAAAACTATTGCTTCCAACGAATAAAAAATGCTTGAGTATAAGTCATACTTTGTAATTTCATTTGAATTCTTCCTATGCAAATTATTTGTATTTTAGCACCTCTAAAAAATAAACTTTTAAGTTGAATTACATTTAATAGGTTACAAATGGTGAACTGTATAAAATGTCTTTAAAAAGATAATTACTTTTCTGTGGACTTTAGGTAAAATGGTTTTTATGATTTGGGATTTTATATGTATACAGCATTAAAATTAGAGAGTTTTCAGGAAAATTGAATAAAATAAAAATAAAAGATAAGAAGATTATTTTTGCTAAGAAAGTCTGGAAAAAAGGATTTAGACCTGAAACGATAATTTGTCATTTGCACATAACACACTTATGAGAATGATGGAGCCCGTCCTTCAATGCTTTTTAAAAGAGACTTATCACCTACCCAGATATTCTAAGGTCTAGATCAAACACTTCCCACCCCTATGTAATAGACGGTAAATCTTTCCATGCTCTGAAGATCACCTCTCCTCACAAGCAGCACTTCTGGAAATGCGGACCTCAGCTCTGCCTGGGACGCCTGCCTGGGCTCCCTCCTTAGACTTCCAGGCAGACGTGGATTTTCAAGAGTCCAGTGCCCCCTCACCCAAGTCATTCCACTTACCACTTGACTGACTTTCCTAAGTTCCCTGACTTGAAGACCAAAAAAAAGAAGAAGAAGAAAAAAACAGTTCTCTGAAGCTGACAGTTTCTAAGAAAGTTTCTTTTTACAAATGTCTAACCTTGGAAATGGCAGGGGGAAGAAGGTAATAATATGGACTCTCAGAAAATATCAATTATGGAAAAAATGTTTTGTTTCCAGAGCCCTACGGAACAGACTAAGTCTATAGTAAGAGTTACTATTATTCACTCCCACTGTTGTGCCATCAGTGTTTCTCAACAAAACCCTTAATTGGTCGACTTTGTTGTGTGTAGGGGGAAGATCACCAACTCTGAAGTCAGAATATGAAACTCATATAATCAAGTAAAGACTAAAGAAGGGACTATCTGAAAATGACTTTGTGCAATGCCTCCAGCCCAATAACCATCACTACCAAAAGACCTGTTTTCAAATAGGATTGGCTGTGCCACCTGCTAGATATGTGATATTCAGCAAATTACTAATCTTTTCTGAGCCTCGGTTTCTACTCTGCAAACTGGGAATAATATCTACCTTAAAAGTTGTTGGAAAAATCCGTTTGATTTTCTGTGTGTGTGTGTGTGTGTGTGTGTGTGTGTGTGTGTGTGGTTGGAGTGGGGCAAAGGATGGGATAGAGTTCCCACTAATATGCAGGAATTTGTGCTATGGAGAGTGGTGGGTCCTCTTAAAACACCCATTTGTTACTTGAAGCCTCAGAAAGGGCAGAGAAAGAAAGAAGGAAAATGAAGAGGAAAAAAGAACATTACCATACAGTATATAAAATACATTCTTTAATCAGCCATCCATATTTATTAGATTTTTAAACAGCATCCAGTACCTTAAAAGGTTTTTGAAAGCTGAGCTATTTTTAATAAAGTCATGCGAAGCACCAAATGAGCTCCTAAAAAGGCTGGAAGTGCAATTCCTTTCCATTTCTAACAATAGGAATTGCCCAGGTGTGATGTGCTCCATGCAGTGCATATCTAGGGAATGAGCACACTGCGTTCTTCACCAGTGAAGGCTTTGAGGTGCCCTTCCTGGGGCGCCGTTCCTAGAGTGTGTTAGAAGAGGTGCCCTTCCTGGGGCGCCGTTCCTAAAGTGTCATAGAAAAGATCAAAAAGCAAATATGGAAATCACTAGCATCTTTGGATTTTGAAATGCACCTTGTTGTGCATTTACCTGGTTGACATATGAATGAAGAACTCAAACAAAGCATCAAGTTTCCTTGAGTAAGGTTTCATCAAAAGTACTATTTCTTCCTAGATTAACACAAATAGCAACACTATTACTAGATGCTTTTCCCTCGTTTTATGATATTAAGAGAGGAAATAGGTCAATTCTTGAAAGCAGACCAGTTTTCAAAATACAGCATGTATTGAATATATTTTTAATAAACATTTGGTTCTATTATTCACAGAAAATTTGCTCTTACATGTTAGAAATGCCTTACCTCATCTTTTTTAACAGCCAGGTTCCTAGGGTGTGCTTGATGTAAGAGGAGCATTTTATAATTAGAGATACATACATATACCCAGACCTAAATTTAACCTAAATGCATTTTCAAAAAGTTGTAAAATACTGTGTTCAGATTCTCTTTTCTCCAATGGATTAATCTGAGAAACAACTGGGACTCAATTTAGAATTTCCTGGCAGTGAGCAAGAAAAATGTCAAAATCACAGTTTTACTTTATTGAAGGTCCTCTTAGGAGTCCAATGAAAAGAACTGTGTGTGCCTGGTAGCCAGAGAGCAGTGGGAGGTAATATTTACTTTATTAATGTGTCTTTGATTTTTTTTCATAGTGTTGATGCCTAGTATTAAAAACCAAGATCTTGATCCAATTTTCCCCTTGCCCTCCCTCTAATGGAAAAGAGCTATGAAAAACAGATAAAGTTAACAAGATGTTGCATAAAATCAAAGTGCATTTCAGCAATCCCAAGATATTCAGCACATCCCATTTGCTTGTGCATTGGAATGGCTCAGTAAATTACGTTCCACTTGTAAATATTGAATTTTAATATCCAAGTGCCAACAGTTCACAATGTTCTATGTACATAAGACAACATTCTTGTCCTCTGGAAGCTTAAGTTTTATAAAAACAAAAGTAATAATTTGTTTTCTTGATATTTTTCTTATTTTGCATTTTATTAACATGGCGGGATCCATGTATTTATTATTTGGATCTGATTTTCTTTATCCTTCATATCGAATTGAACTAGATTTTTGAGAGATCAGCATTAGGGTAAAGCGTGACTAAGAAATAAGAAAATTATATTGCTAAGTAATAGATAAATTCTGATATTTTAGTGACTAATAAACTATTGGTAATATTTTAGAAAATTGATGCAAAATAAAATTATAGTACATTTCTTGCTGTGTTTGATCCTTTATAAACCCAAGAAGCAGCCATCAAAATATTAGTGGAACACACAAATCTTTTGTGGAGTATTAAAGATTAATTATGTTATTTGGGTGCTTTAGCAGAAATATTTTAGAAGGGCAAAATGAAGGAGATTAAATGACCTGAAGATGTGTCTGATACTTAATTTTCGTCTATTAAGACACTAGCTACATATTCTTCAATGTGCTATTACCAAAGTATGACACTAGTTCTGGAGAGGAGCCTTCGGGGAAACCACAGCCTAAATGACGTAACTGACAACAAAATGCTCTTGGTCTTCAGGTTACTGGTAATCATGCTGTTGAGATTTGTTTCGTTTTTAGTAAGTTTCATAAACTAGTGTTTTAATTTTTTTGCTCCCTCAGTGATTAGAAAAACCATATTATATAAAGAAATACCATTTTCCTCATAATATTTCTTTTAGGATAACTTTCTGCCCAGTCTGTCTCTTACGCTTAAACTTTAACCTTCATTCAACTATTTCCCACCTATTTCCCCCTGTATTTTAGAGAGGTTTCTGTATTCTGGCTTACATAATTTCAGACTTTCATAATAAAGTATGGATCTGTTCTCAACGCACGAAACAGGTGAGGAGAGAGTCAAACCCATCTTGCTAAATTCGCTATGCTTGTGTTTTTTGTCTGAAATAATTTTGATGATGTCAACAGTACTTAATAGATAGGATCATTGCTCACCATCCCATATCACTGCTGAAGAAGGACCTGGGGTCAAGGCTCTGCTAAAGGCAGGTGCCACATTTTGTATTATGCTTAGTCAAAATAATATAGTAAGAATGATAAGAGGTTGGGGCGAGGCCATGGGAAGTCAAAATCCATTTACAAGTCTAAATTATGAGGAAATAGAAACAATGGCCAAATAGAGATGCTGGTCTTCAAATAAAGTTTAAATTGAAATGCAGAATCACTGAAAAAGAAAGAGAGACAAAGGGAGACCAAGAGACAGAGAGACAAAGGGAGACCAAGAGACAGAGAGACAAAGGGAGACCAAGAGACAGAGAGACAAAGGGAGACCAAGAGACAGAGAGACAAAGGGAGACCAAGAGACAGAGAGACAAAGGGAGACCAAGAGACAGAGAGACAAAGGGAGACCAAGAGACAGAGAGACAAAGGGAGACCAAGAGACAGAGAGACTAAGGGAGACCGAGAGAGAGAGTGACTGTGACGTTGCAGACCCTAGGAGAAGGATAGCCGTGTTTTTTCCTATTGACTTTCTTCTCATTTCAGTATGTATGTTCTCTTATCAAACTGCTTTTTACTTACGGTCATTTGAATCATTCGTCTCTGCAATTAAGAAAACCTTGAACAAAAACAACTGTGAACAATCAAAAATATAAATATTAAAATGTTAAATTACATTAGAAAATCTTAGAGCCATAGAACCATGCATATCATCTCGTACAACCTTAAATATAAAAATAGAAATGTTAAAACCTTATGAATGTGCTTAAAATGACATAGTAAAGATATCAGAAATGTATACAAGGGGTCTATATATACTTTATGAAACCGTTCAGTGAATTTTACTGATATCTTTTAGGGTAGACATCAGCAGCTGCCCTCTCTACAGATGAGGAAATAGAGTTATTTGCCTAAGATTCCATGGTTAATAAGTACAAAAGATAGATTTTTTTTCCAACAAACTAAAACTCTATGTAAATAAATTAATGAGAAGCATGTTGACACCCATGCGAGTTGAAAAAGTCTGTTCTCAGCTGGTATCACATGTCATCCCTCCAAACGTAACCAAGTATATTATAAGCAGCTTCCGAAAAATAATGACAGCACACATTTCTGTAAAATATCCGTTTTTTACATCTATTAAAGTGATTTATTCAAAATTCCTACAATAATTTGATGTTGATGATAATGAAGATGATGATGATGGCGATAACAGTGGTGATGGTGGTGATGATAGTGATGCTGAATTCGTAAGTGCCTACAAGGTATCTCAAGATGAGTGTTGCTCAGGCATCTTACTCCCCATTTCCAAAATAAAAATCATCCCGAAACCCAAATAGGCATTCAGCCTATGACTCCAAGCTCAGAATCTGTGTTACTCTTGCCTCTTCTGCTTAACTCATCCCTGACATAAAAAGTCACCAATCTTTTACGCAACCTGTCCTCTGAACGTGTCTTGGGCGAGCTACCCCTGTCCATGCCTACACCCACCACCAGCCTTTCTCTTTGAATGTCTGAGCAGGTCTTCTAACTAGGCTCTTTGCATCCAGCCTCCCTTTCTTAAGAGGAAATGCTTATTAATCCTTTTTGTCCCTGCCTGAGCAGAACAAGCTATCTAAAATGAAATCTGATAATTTCGCACTCCTGCTTAAAATGAATCAATAGTTTAAATCCATAGTCCTTAACATGAATTACCAGCATTTTTACGGCTCTCTCACTCTCCCCTAACCTCACCCTACCCCTTGCAAACCGACGTGCAGATATCCAGATGTACTGCACTCTCTCAGAGCTCTACCAATTGGAACTTTCAGTGACTACCGATACCACTGTTCCATTACCAATAATAACTGCTACGTCTGCTTCTCCAGCAGTACTGAAAAAGTCAAATGAACAGTTTTATTCTTTCATGGGAAACGTTTAGAAGGAGGAACTTCTGGTTAGCTATGGAATAAAGCAGCAGTGATTCCCAACCTTTCAGGCACCAGGGACTGGTTTTGTGGAAGACATTTTTTCCACGGACTAGGGAGGGCGGGATGGTTTCGGGATGATTCAAGCACAATACATTTATTGTGCACTGTATTTCTATTCTTACTACATTGTAATACATAAATAATTATATAACTCACCATAATGTAGAATTAGTGGGAGCCCTGAGCTTGATTTCCTGCAACTAGATGTTCCCATCTGGGAGTGACGGGAGATGGTGACAGATCATCAGGCATTAGAGTTTCCTAAGGAGCACGCAGTCTGGATCCCTTGCATGCACAGTTCACGATATGAGAATCTAATGCCACCACTGATTTGACAGGAGACAGAGCTCGGGCAGTAACGCAAGCAATGGGGAGTGGCTATAAATACAAATGAAGCTTCATTCACTCACCTGCCACTCACCTACTGCTGTGCAGCCCAGTTCCTCACAGGTCCATGGCCCGTGGGTTGGGCTCCCCTGGAATAACGGATACACATTCTCTTTTTCTTAAAGCTTGATGGTCGCATAGGGTAAAATCGGCCCTGATTTTCCAGCCATTGTTTACAACCAGAAGGAAAACACTGAATTTTCCATTGCCCAGAACTTATTCATATTATTACTCCTAGACTCAACATAGATGAGGATTTCAGAAGGTTACTTTTCCTAAATTGGAGGAGCAGAGAATGCACTGATAGATAACTGGAAATCTCCTCTATCGCTATCACTACTCTATACTTAAGTATACAATTGGTGCTTTAATGCATTCTTTATATTCATTCTCTCATTTACTCTTCGTAACATATTCCAAAGTTAGGTACCTATTATCCTCATCTTACAGATGACAAAAGTAAGTCTCAAAAGATTATATAATTCACTCTATGTATTGCTAGTAAGTGCAGGAGATGAAATTCAAATGCAGAATTTACCCAATTCAATTTTTTTATCATACCAGATTGCCTCCTCATTATTTATTAAATGTTAAGCCCTGTTCTGGGCATTGGACATACAGAAGTGAAGCTCGTGTTCAAAGAGAACAAGCTGAAAGGGCTGATGCCTAAAGGCAGGAATGCCCATGTATGGAGCCGAGTAAGTAAATGGGCATCAGAAAGGGGTAGGCAGAATGTATGAAGATTGCACTTGCTGTTCTCTCGGCCTGGAAATCTCTGGCCTGTCCGCACAAATACTAGCAAATTTTCCCCATCAATTCCTGCTCCACTCTGTCTCATCTCTCAGCTCCAACATTAGGAAAAATGGTTTAGATATGCCTGCCGTGAGTTCTCTCAGGCCCTATGCACATCTCCGTTCCACTTGCCACCTAATCAAATTATAATTCTTTCTATACAGGTGGTACCTCCCAGAACATTGAAGTCAGAGATTTCCTTTACATGTCTCACATGTGGAGGTCAATATTTTCCAATGTGAAAGACCTTTCATGATATGTTTTATCATATATGAATTTATTTATATTTGTGTGCATATGTGAATATGTGTGTGTGTGTGAAAGTGAAGCAAAAACACTGTTGCACTTCAGCGAAATGAAGATTTGCATTTACAATTAGTGTATGTATTTTAAACTTCGCTTTCTTTAAATTTTCTTTAAAAATGAACACAGAATTTTGTTTCTTCTGCAGATACAAACTTAAAGCTGGATGAATCTCCAGACTGATGGCACAAACAAACCACATTTATTCTTAATAAATGTAGTATTTGTAATTTCCTCTAAGCTTAATTATCACCTGTTTCTAAAGATGTGTTTACATTTACCTAAATGATTATCCTTTTCCATTTTTTACATTTAGAAGACATAGCTACAGAATAAAAGTAATTCAATATTATGGAACATGTAAAAAATTAAAACTCTTGATACCATTATTCACTGCCTTCATGTAGGTGGGGTGTATCACTTCACTTCTAAATTATTGCTGGTACTTTTCATACATGTTGCATTTTGGACAGTTACACATGCAGCTGCTGTTGCTGAAGTTGGAAGATGCTGGCATCTTCTAAATTCTGGGCTATCATGAGAAAAGTTGTGGCATTAGAGGAGATCATATTCAGTGTTTTAATGCATTTAGGCCTTTAGAAAATACCCAATAGAAAAGGGAACAGTTCTTGGACATACTTAATTTTTTAATAGTCTTTGTTCTTTATCTCCTAAATATATATAACTGTTCATATATTTGGATGTTAGAGAGTATAATTTTGCCCACTAAAGATCTAAGACACTCAATGGAATTAGGAAAGCTCTTTTTTCCTTGTATTTTCTTTTCCTTGGTTCTTTCTGTTTCTTTTTTTCTTTCTTAAATATAACTAAACAAACATAAGTAGTGCTTTAAGAAAGTTTCGCTTTCAAAATGAAATAATACTAATAAATTAAATGGAGAGTAAGGTTTTGGTGTAATATAGGTTTTATCTTCAAGTAATTATGTTTTTATATTAAAATAGTTGACAATGTGCCTTTATTAAAAAAGGCCTTTATGATTCCATCTAGGCTCAACAACAATGTCTTGAGATAGAGTTGCTCTCTTAAAACATGAAGACGTGAGATCTCTGAAAGACTGGATTTCCAAACAGTGAAGTCATTATTAAGTTCTGTTTTTTAGACAAAAGTCCAGGGCTCCATCTAGTTTGTAAAGAAAATGCTTCTTGACTGAAATTTTAAATTAACGTTTACCTCATTCCTTCCACTTACTTCAATCAGGGCAAAAAGACACTTCCATGGCATGATGTTACAGACTCCTTTCCAAAGTCTGGAAAGTTTTATCTTTTCCCTAACTCTCTCATTTTACAGACAAGAAAATTGAGGATCATGGAGTTACTATTGTTCTGCAATTTGGGTGGTTGTGCTTCTTTCCACATAGGGCAAAAGGGTTGGTTCTTTTGCAGGTAGGATGTTGAGCGGTGCCAGATTGGAGAATCAGGCCTATGTATCGCTTTTTGATAGGAAGAGTTCATTATGTCAAGTTCAAGGATATTTACTTCCCTCAATAAACCTGTAGATCTTCACCATGTATTTTATTAAGCCGATTTAGATAGATACAAATTCTTAATGTTGACCATTCCATTATTTAAGAGCTTAATTTTCCATGATCAATTGTCTCAGTCCATTTGCTGTTTCTATCAAGGAATACTTGATCTAGGTAGTTTATAAAGAGAAGAGGCTTACTTGGCTCATGGTTCTGCAGGCTGCTCAAGAAGGATGGCATCAGCACCTGCACCTAGTGAGGGCCTCAGGCTGATGCCACCGATGGTGGAAGGTGAAGGGAAACCAGCCTGTGCAGAGATCACATGGCAGGAGAGGAAGCCAGAGGAAGAGTGGGGAGACTGCACACTCTCTTTAACAAGCAGATCTCGTCAGAATCATAGAGTGCTATTCGCATTTCGTATGTACTCTACAACAGCCTGAGTGTTTGCATTCCATACAGTTACACGTGCAGCTGCTGTTGCTGATGGTGGAAGATGCTGGCATCTTCTAAATTCTGGGCCATGATGAGAAAAGTTGTGGCATTAGAGGAGATTATATTAAACGTTTTGATACATCCTGGCCTTTTACAAGACATCCGGTTGAAAAGGGATCAGTCCTTGGACAAATTTAACTCCCTAATAAACTTTGCTCTTTATCTCTTAAATATATATAACTGTTTATATATGTTGAGAACTGAATCAATACTTCAGGGATGGGGCCAAGCCATTCATGAGGGATCTATTCCCATGCTCCAAACACCTCCCATTAGTGCCCACTTCCAGCATCACATTTAAACATGAGGTTTGGAAGAGGCAAACCGACAATCTGTAGTACCAATGCGTTGCTGATCTGAACAAAAGTCATAAATAGAGAAATATCACGAATAATGCCTGCCCTGAGCATACAAGCGCTTCTGTTCATCTGACGCAGTCCGTTTCTATGAACCTGTTCAACAACGGAAATGGCATGCAATCTACCACTGCACGTGATAGGCTACTTTTTCTGAGTATCATCTCTCCGCTGTAATCAGCAAAGTACACTGCTGAGAAGAGGCAAATAGGAAAATTCAATCCCTTTGGGAAGTAGACACATGCTTCTTATATTACCCACTGCTGTGAGAGAAGCCAAGCAGCCTTGAAATAGACCTGCAGTTGCCAGTGATCCTCCATAATTCATCTAAAATCTTGCTAACACCCCCAGGCAAGTTATCCCCAACCCTCCAGTGCTCCAGCTCATCAGTCATTTGACCTGTGAGGTACTTTTATTTTGGAACTCCACAAGTGAGGGTCCATCAGGCACTATGGTTTATAGGTTAATTCAATTTAACATTTGTGCGTGTGTGTGTGTGTGTGTGTGTGTGTGTGTGTATGGTGTGTGTCTTTCTGAAGATCAGTATTCCTTGTAGACAGATGTTTTGGTAATAGAAAAAATGTTTTGATGAAATTAAACTTTTTCATATGTTACAGACATAAAAGACTCTTATCCTGATCCTGGTCACCTCCCACGCATCTAAACAGATCACTTTAAAAATAAATCAACAGTTAGTTCTGGAAATCCAGAGGACAGAGCTTAATTTGCTGTTGTTGTTTTTCACGTTTTTTTTTTTTAATTTTAAATTTTAATATAAGTAACCTCCCTGGTAATCGCTTATGGTAATGTAGATATGGAGTTTTAAAAACTATTATTAAATCAGTAAAACCCCAGGTTTTATATTAATTTAAGAGGATACTGAAACAGGAGAGTTCCCTGACCCCTCACAGGACTTGCGACTGGGGTGGGACTTGTTTACTGGGCTGTTGCACACTCAAACCCTTACAGGAAAGGGAGCATGCAGGTCAGCCGGGAGTAGGGCTTTTGGGCTCTGGCCTCAAGACAGTGTCTTGGGGTATTACAATTCTCTTTTATCTTTGCTACCCACTGACAGTTAAGTGTTAACCAACTCAGTGGATAATCAGGGTGACTGCCTTTTATACCCTGCTCTCTTGGTACCTGGGTCCTTGTCCAGCATCCAGGAAGAATCAGGTCACACAGACTTGAAGGATGGTGAATGCAGGGATTTTATTGAGTAATGGAGGTGGCACTCAGTGGGATGAATGGGGAGGGTGAAAGGGGTTGGAGGGGGAAGATGATCTTCCCCTGGAGTTCAGCGGTCCCATGGCCTATCTCCTCTCCAACCATCCCCAGCCAAATCCTTCTCATGTTCAAGTGCTCCTTCTCTTCTCTCTTTCTCCGCAGCACCATTCTGCATCTGTGCTGTCTGGCCGCTCTTCTGCTCTTGGAGCCAGCAGTTTGGGGTTAATATGGACACGGGATAGGGGGCATGGTGGGCCAAAAGGTAACATTTGGGCATGAAAAAAGCAATGAGCATTCTCATTTAGGGCTGTGAGTCCAGGCTTGAGGGTGGAACCCTCACCAGGCACCCCACCCTCCTGCCTCCTGCCTATATCAATACGATGTATGGCTAGAGCCACTCTAGAAATATTTAGACTATCTTGCTCAAGGGAAATTCTTACCAGAAATCACTGAATTAATGTAAGCTTGAATAGTGAAGACGGAAGCCTTGCACTGAGAGTGGTCCATCCCATGAGATCCCAAAATGTAACCATAAGTGAAAGTCTACCAGGAAATATCTTTCTATTATTTAAAATAAAAATAAATGAGAAAAACAACAGAAAGGGAAAAATTAATTCTAAAAACTATAGTGCAATACAAACAAAAAGGCTATATTCTCATTCAGGCTTATAATTATCACAAAGGAAAAAGGAAAGAAAGAAACCGAGTAGTATCTTTTCAGTGCTCTCGATAGTCATTGTATTTCAGTTTAACATGGATTGAGTTGCTACTTTATTGAGGGTAGGAATGAGCTTCCTGATCCCATCTCTATATCGTGAGAATCCCAGGGCAGGCTATTGCCAGGAATTATTGTGATTATAACTTAGAGTTAGAAGTGTAACTCTAAAGTGTAATCCCGAGCATACAATTTATGAAGAGCAAAAAGACTTTATGGTATAAACATCTTTGTAACATTAAAACACAGCTAAGATTTTCAAGGCAGTTGAACCACTTCTGAAAATATTTTGGGTGGCTCACACCTGTAATCCCAGCGGATTGGGAGACTTAGTCGGGGGTGGATCACCTGAGGTCAGGAGTTTGAGACCAGCCTGGCTGAAATGGCCAAACCCCTTCTCCAGTAAAAATACAAAAATCAGCTGAGCATGATGGTGCATGCCTGTAATCCAAGCTACTAGGGACGCTGAGGCAGGAGAATTGCTTGTATCCAGGAGGCAGAGGTTGCAGTAAGCCGAGAATGCGCCATTGCACTCCAGCCTGGGCAACAGAGCAAGACTGTCTCAAAATACATACGGATATTTTGGTTTGTTCTGTTTTACTTTTTTTTGGTTGTTGTTGTTCCCGAATGTAACCAAAAGTGTCTGGTTAAGTAACTAACTATATTGTGTGCTCCACATTCAAATAGTTTTAAAATTTTTAAATCAGGGAAGTCTGAAATTGCATTCACCAATAGATCTTCAAAACGATGGTAATAAAGTCCTTTAAGGCTGCCTGTTTAAATGTCTTAGAATAACAGATAAAAAAATTCAAAATATTTCATCATTTTAAATTGCTAAGTATTTTGGAGAAGTCTCTATATTTTTAGAATGGATTTGACTGAATGATTTTTTTTTTTTTTTTTTTTTGAGACGGAGTTTCGCTCTTGTCACCCAGGCTGGAGTGCAATGGCGCGATCTCGGCTCACCGCAACCTCCGCCTCCTGGGTTCAGGCAATTCTCCTGCCTCAGCCTCCCGAGCAGCTGGGATTACAGGCACGCGCCACCATGCCCAGCTAATGTTTTGTATTTTTAGTAGAGACGGGGTTTCACCATGTTGACCAGGATGGTCTCCATCTCTTGACCTCGTGATCCACCCGCCTCGGCCTCCCAAAGTGCTGGGATTACAGGCATGAACCACCGCGCCCGGCCCTGAATAATCTTGATAATAGTATTAACAACAGAAATAATAGTAACAACAACAGCTAGTGTTTATGGATAGCCTAACATATGCAAGGCATTTTATTTAGAAACTTACCCATGTATTAGACAATTTCATAAAATAGTCCTAGGAGATAGTATAGCTAAGAGTTATAATCATGAATCTGTTTTAAGAGGAGGAATCTGAGACTTACAGAAGTTAATTAATTTGCCCAAAATCACACAAGGAGGAGGTGGTAGAGGTAACATTTGTGCCTGAGGGGTCTAGCTCCAGGCTCCATGCCTTTACCTGCTTTTGTTCCAAGCAAAATTGATTTATCATTCAAACGCATTGGGTATTTATATACCAAATCTGATTTTACTAAATGCTTTATGCTGGCCAAGCAAAGAGGAAAAAATGCATACAACAACCTTTTAATTACATATTTCCCACCAAATCTTTAGTTGTGAGCTTCGGAAATAAGAACATCTGCTCCTCTTTTGTGTGTGTGTTTTTGGCCTGCAAGCTACATTCAGTATGCTAAGTATGCAGCAGTCCCGTGTCTTTTGTGTGTGTTTGCTTTAAGAGCCCAGTCAAAGGAGTCAGCCTTCCACCCTTAAGGCTCTGAACAACGAGTGTAGGTTGGCATTGACCGCCTTCAGATTCTCTGATACCTGCAAAATTGTTCTGTAAGAATATTTCTCCCCTAAGTGAGGAAATTTCCTGCCTTTTAAACTCCAATTATCCACGTTACTTGTGACTTTTGCTTAAGATAACAGTTAGCTCCATTATTATTGTAAATAAACAGACTATCTTGGCCTTTAAAAGTGTTCCACACCACAATTATGTATTTTTTTAAATATAAGACACGGTCATCAATAAACTGCGCTTTAATATATCGTCCCATTGAGCTTTATAAACACTGGAAAAGTCTTATTATGGTAACTACATTGTTTTAATTGCAAATCTTCCTGCTAGAGCTTCAAAAATGCTATCAAGATGTGTATGGTAGTGTTATCTTTAAAACAATCCGGTGATCCACAGGATCCAACCCTGGCTTTCTTACTGGGAATACCTTTCCTAAAGCTAAGGTAAATAAGAAACTTCATTTTTAATTGATGAATTATAAATGTATTTCTTGTGAACTGTAAGTATTTAAATATCATTTTTTTAGAATGGCTGTCTTAGCTATCCTCTAGAACATAAAGCAATGACTTAATAGAGCTGTTCATATAGAGTTTGAGCTGTAGCTCAATCATTGCCTTCTAATTTATGGTAAATAATTCATTTTTATTTGAGCAGAAGACACTTTACCAAGGTTTAGGTAGTAATAAACAGCAATGAGTACCTGGAGGTACAGAGGTAGCCTTGAAAGGTTTAGAATAATGCCTTAATTATAACTCTTTCTGCTCCTTTTCTACTCAGTCCTTCAAAAGCAATATATGTTTTATTTTTCTGTTACCTTAATATTCTTCCATCCATAAACATATATTGAGTACCAGGTATGCGACTGGTACCGTACCAGGCCCTGGGTATGCACAAGTGAACAAAATGAGCCAAAACTTCTAATCTCGTGGACCTCACCATTTAGAGCCATAAGATATTTTAAAAAATAAATCAATGATTACATCATAAGGTATTTGTAAGACGATGAGTGCCAGGGAGAAAAAGGAAGCAGGGGAAGGTCAAGTCCTGGAGAAGTTAAGATCCTTTTTCAAAGGCTGGTGAAGACTTCTCTGAGAATGTAACACTTGAGCAGCGCCATGAATGAGGTCAGGGAAAGATTTATTTAGGTTCCTGAGGGAAAAGGATTCTAGACCGGTTTTTTTACATAGTTACGTTTGGTCAAGGTTGCTTCACCCAAAGAAATTTTATATTCGCTTCTTTTTTTTTTCTTCCCAAGAGACCTAAACTTAGGAATGTGAAGTATCATATAAATTCTCTAGACTGTGAAATCCTTGATGAGAGGAACAATGTCTTATTCACATTTTCTATCCTCAGAGTCTGGCTCAGTGCCTGGCATAATAAACATTGAGCGAGAGCAGCAAAAAGAGAATGGAGAAGGGAAAGAAACATGCAGATAAACACAGTGCTTCCGCCTTCAACCCCAATTCCCATCTCCGTTTTTTACATTTTTCTAATAATCATTGTATTTTACATAATCAATACGATCATCTGTTTATAGTTTAATTTTTTTAAATATAAGAAGTATCTTAAAAGATAATTAAAGTGACTTCACCCCAAATCATGTGTTTCTCCTTTATTTTGATTATGTTCTGCTCGTTAGGCAAAGAAGAGTTGGAATCAAATTGTGTTGCCGTTAAGCTCTGTAACACAAGCTTTTCCCACACCCCTTAGTACCATCTCTTGAAAATTCATTGAATGATACCAGTATGTACATCCCTATCACAGCCCATGTCTGCCTCCTTCACAGATCTTATCACAACCAGAAATTGTCCCCTCTTCCTTTCTTTACAGTCTTCTTGACTCCAATGGAAGTATTATGGAACTTTGTATTTAACGCTTATCTAAGGACCTTTCACATAGTGGCTAGTCATGAATATATCTGGAAGGAAGGCAGGAAGGCAGGAAGGAAGGCAGGAAGGAAGGAAGGAAGATGGAGGGAGGATGGAGGGAGGGAGGGAAGGAAGGAAGGAAGGAAGGAAAAAAGGAAGGAGGGAGGGAAGGAAGGGAGAGAGGAAGGGAAGGAGGGAGGGAGGGAGGGAGGGAGGGAGGGAGGGAAGGAAGGACAGTGAAAACAAAAGGCAACAATATATCTATCCTAGGAGACTTACTTTCTTTGTAGACTATATTATAAATTATTCAAAGGCTTTCAATAAAAGTAATAAGATTCTTAAGTGATTCTAAACTATGTTTAGTTGGACAAATCCCAGTTTCATGAAAATAAACGGTTAGATGAAAATAAATGGTTACATGTTGTTTTCTCAAAATGCACACACTCGTAGGGCTTTGCTAACTAATAGGGGAAACACTAGTGTGCCCACTAAGAAGCATTAAAAAGTCAAAGTGCATAGATCCCTTTGTATTAACAAGCTTGGGAAAATTAATATAGTTGGTAACGTTCTAATATGCTTTTGGATTTTTGAGATACATAATAAAGATATTAGTGATATGAAATATTATTAAGTCATTCTAGCAAATTTATTTTATTAATACTTTTAATCAATACTTAATTATCTTTCCACATTGGACTTTTTAATTTAATCTATTGTCATGTTTTAAAAATATCCCTAAAATTAGTTTTAAGATATATTTTTAATCACTTGAAAAAAACCCAATCCACAGTTTATTAAGCACTTACTATGTGTAAGGAGTTATGTAAGGAAGGGTGTAACAGAAATCAAAAGTATAGCTCATTCTCCTTATACAAAATGTGTAACCATCTCCATAATATAAATTAATCCATAGACAGTCAAGTGATAGAATGTATGGCTTCTGATGAAAAGGTGTCATAAGAATCAGATTTAGAAGGATAAAGAGTATGAGAAGAAAATTTCATGTACTAGGAAACAACAAATCAGAAGCACAAATTAGAGAAAGTTCCAGATGTGTTCTAGAACTATTGAGTAGTGGATAGGGGACATATTTCAATCAGAGATAAAATCAGAAATTGAGTTGCTGATAGAATGAGGGGATCCATAATGGTAAAGCTAAAGATCTTGACTGTATGCTATTGCACAAAATTCAAATAACTACATAAAAATCAAAGTTTTCAATCCTAAATCATGCTCCATTAATGAACAAGAACAGAGTGAAAATTTAGATGTAAGTCTCTTAATGAGTTTGATTTCTCAACAGATCAAGAAAAAAAATCCAATGAAAACAAATGAAATTGAAAGTGAAAGCTATATCCAATAGAAAGATTACCTTGGATTTATATGGCACTTTACCACCTAAGAGCTTATAGCTATAACTAAGAAATATGCACTCTGTGTAAGCCCATACACTTACGTGTTTATGCATGTGTGTATACATATGCATGGAATTATTCTTCACTATAATAAAGATATTAGTTACCAACATATACCAAATAAAACACATTTCTGAAACATACTAAATATGAAAAAAGAGCTGAGATGTTAGTTAGCAAATTTCATATGTGTGCATCCATTATATAGACAGGAGTTTTCAAACTGGGAGTGGGAGAAGGGAAAAGAAAGGAGGAGAGATTATATTTACTGAGTACCTAGTGTCCATTATTCCCTGTGCTGAATGCATTACGGGGGTGACTTTCATATAATACTCCAGGAAACAGAAACCCAAGATCTTGAGGTAAGGAGATTTGGCAGGACTGCTCTACTCCAGGAAAGCATACTTGGTCTAGACTCCAGGCACAATTTTCTCTCCCACAGAAAACCATAGGACTTTTATATGGTCGCTGGAGATATCAAGGATGTCAACGTTTGCCTTAACCACCAAATGAAAGGAGTACAGAAAATGACCTCATGAAGGCTGATTATGTTTGGTTATATTGATGGAAACTTTAAGTCAGACCAGTTAATGACCATTTTTGAAAATCAGCGGCAAGGTCTTTGGGTCTAGTATTTTGCTGTGGATATATGTGAGAACATTCAAATTTGCCAGCAGTTAAAATGAGTCTTGCCCAACTAACAGATGTGAGCCCTTCAGAGACCAAAGGTGTCCATCGTTGCTGGAGCAATGGAGCAAAAACACAAAGAGGGGAAGTCTCTGGGTCATTCTAGGAGTTGCAAATTTTTCCAGGCCAGTAACAAAGCTGCCTGTGGCTGGAGAATCTTACCAACACAGATGGTTGCTCTATGATCGTAGAGGAACTATTAATATGTGGGATCGAAGGCAGCAATTTTTCCCGCAACGATGGTGCGTGTAGGAGTTCTGACCTTCAGGACAATTTTACCTATTTTCTATCTTCTACTGCTTACATACTTATCATTCATTCTTCAACCTAAATCGTAGTCTCTCAAGTACCTCTTACTGGTTTCAGCTGCCTTAGAAGCTCCATGCAGATGTCTGAAAAGCACCTCCAGCTTACATGACTAACACTGGGCTGGTATCATCTCCTTGGAAGGAAAAGGAAAAAAAAGAGGAAAAAAAACTCGCTTTCCCAAGTCCCTAGATGGTGCATTGGACCCTCCGTCCATCACCCAAGGTGGAAATCTGAGAGTCATTTTAAATTTTTCCCTACTTTTTATTTGCCATTTTCAATCACTCTGAATCCTGTCAATTTTATCTCATCAATCCAATATGCCCCCTCTAGCTAATGGGTAAGTTCAGATATTTTTACTCCAAGAAAGTCTTTAAGATTCTTGCTCTGTTGGAACCTCTCATTCTTTTATTCCCTTCTAATTTTATTTTCTTCCTATCTCAGCTCAGAAGCTCTCACTATAGTAATTTTTAAAATTATTATCCTCCCCCCACCTCGCCCACAAACATCCTTTTCATTTTTTCTGTAAACTCCAAAAGCAATCAATCTGATTGATCATTCACTTTGGGTAATGCTGGAGGGATTTAATTGAATTGAGCTAATGCTGTTATAAATCCATAAATCAATGTCCTCCCAATGCACTGGCTTGTCAATACTTTTATACTTTCATGATCATCTCTCTTTCCCTCATTTGTGAATTTAACTACTCTTTTCAAGCCTTCCACCTCATATGTAACTGCTTCATCAGAAGGGTGCCTTGCTTCATAGGGGGAAAAATGTGTGCATATAGATGGATGAATGGATAGATAGATAGATTAATTATTAACTGAAGGCTTCCTCAAGTTTCTTCCTCTTCTGGAAACTTACTTATACACTTAATTAAACTAATTTATTTTCTCTCTCTTTAAGTAAATCACTGTTCCTTCTCTCACTCATCCAGTCGCATGGCTTTATCATCTACAGATTGGTCGCTTCCAAAATTGTATCTCCAAACTTACCAACTTACCATCTTGAAAATCTGCCTTTGCTTTCTGCTCCAATGTGCTCTCTGGCACATTCGATAATCGCTGTCTCAGTTGTCACCAAGCCAGGAATCACCCTCAGTTCCTCTCTCTCCTTCACTCCCCATCAACCCATTAATAAGCCCTTCTCTGTACTGAATGTACTCATCTCTGTCTCCAGCAACCACACTCATTCTGTGCACTATCATCTTGCATCCAGAATATGCTAATGGCTTTCAACCTCATTTTACTATTTTTACTGATTCCTTCCAGTTCATTTTCCACATGACAACAATAACGATATTGAAACTCAGATTTAAGGACGCTGCCCTTCAGTGGCTTTCCATGGCACTTTGCATCCATCAGACTTTTCCCAAAATGGCTCGTAAGACCCCGTGTTATCAGGTCCGTATCTACCTCTCTCCTCACTTACACTGAATTGCCACGATGCTGTTTTTCCATCGCCTTAAACTTACCAGGCTCTTTCCTTCCAGAGACACTTTGCAAATGCTACTGTTTCTTCCTAGCATGCCTTTCCCAGCTCTTCACATACACTGCTCATTCTTTCTTCCCCTCCCTGTCTCAGCTTAAATGCCGTCTTCTCGGAGACACTTTCCCTGGTCATTCCATCTAAATAGGCTTCCCATCTGTACCTCACCAAGTTATTTTGCATTTCAGCACTTTTTTTCTTTCTTCTAGCATTGAGCACCATATGCATAAGTTTATTTGTTCAACTATTTTTTGGCATCCCACACTACACTGCTCCATAAAAGCACAGTCTGTGTCTTGCTGGTTCTTCAGTGTATCCCCAGAACCTAGCTCAGTGTCTGAGAGACAGGAGGTGTCTACTCCCAGTGATCTGTGCTCTAGATATCACTCGCCTGGTCTTTTGGAAGGTTGCTCCAATTGCTAACTCTCTCTTCTATTTTTCAGCCTCTGTTTATCGGCCCTGTTATTTGTATCTCTGCAGACTTTCCACTTGGGCCCACCCCTGTTGAGGGCTTTATTGAAGCTCTTTATCAGACTTTTTTTGGCTCCCATATTAAGCCATATTATCCAAGCTAATCACTACAGTAATGAAGACAAGTGTTGCTTCCTTATATTTCTCCTCTGTTTTATATCTCATTTATTCAGAATCCAAATACTTCTTTCATATCTGAATGTGTCATTGGCCTCTGAAATGTAAAATATCCAAAAATAAATTCTTGACCCCTAATTACTCTTCCTTGTATACTTCCTGTCTCCTTCTGCCATTCAGCCAATCCCCAAAAGTAGAAAGGTTGACATTATCCTGAATTGCTCCTTATCCATGAGCCAGCACATCCTCCTGATTATATGTCCTAAACAACTCCTCTCTGCACTACCTTATATTCCAATTCTCCTTCTTTCTGCCTTCTTTGTTTGCTTTCTGATTCACCAATTCTGTATTCTTACCCTCTCAAAAACAAGTCTGTTAAGAAACTCTGTGCTTTAAATTTATTCATGGGTCCCTTCTGCTTTAAGAATATATCAAATGTTTAATCTTTACCATGGCATATGAGGTGTCAAAAGAAAAAGCAAACTTTGTAAAATATTTAAAGAGATTTATTCTGAACCAAATGTGAATGACCATGGCCCAAGCAGTCTCAAGAGGTTCCAAGTACATATGCACAAGGTAGTTTAGTTAAAACTTTGTTTTATATGTTTTAGGGAGAATAGAAGCCATCAATTAATATGTGTCAGGTAAACATTGGTTTGGTCCAGAAAGGCGGGATGTAGTGGGAGGTTTACAGGTCATAGGTAGATTCAAACATTTTCTGATTGGCCATTGGTTGAAAGAGTTAAGTTACTACTAAAAACCTGGAATCAATAGAAAGGATTGCCTGGGTTAAGACAAGGGTTTAAGATACCACGTTCTTTTTTTGTTTTGTTTTGTTTTGAGATGGAGTCTTGCTCTGTCACCCGAGCTGTAGTGCAATGGTGTGATCTTGACTGCTCACTGCAACCTCTGCCTTCCGAGTTCAAGAAATTCTCCTGTCTCAGCCTCCCAGGTAGCTGGGATTACAGGTATGTCCCATGTATAGCCCCCAGCTTTTTTTTTTTTTTTTTTTTTTTAGCAGAGATGGAATTTTGCCATGTTGGCCAGGCTGGTCTCAAACTTCTGACCTCAGGTGATCCGCTCACGTCAGCTTCCCCAAGTACTGGGGTTACAGGCATGAGCCACCATGCCTGACCTTAAGTTCTTATTACATTGATGAAATCTAATAAGTGGCCACTCTTAGAGATAATAGATGGCAAATATTTCATATTTAGACCTTTGAAAGGTGCTAAATACTCCAGAAAAGACTCAGTAAAGGGAAAGAGATTCTCTATAGAATGCAGTTTTTCCCCACAAGAAACAGCTATGTTGAGTCATTCCAAAATATGTGAAAGAAGTATAATTTGGGGTAAAATGCTTTGATTTATTTTGTGGCCTGCTATCTATCATGTGATGCTATGCTAGAATCAGGTTGGAATTTGGTATCTTACTGCTACAAAGAGCCTGTTTTGTCACTTAAAATGTCAGGTTTAATGTTAATGTTGGTAACTTGTGCCTGAATTTGAGAGAAGACTATAATGGCGCATGTCTGAACTCCCTTCCCACCATGGCCTAATCTAGTTTTTTAGGTGTCTTTGAAATCCCCTTGGCTGAAAGAGGGGGTCCATTCAGTCATTCGGTGGCAGGGGATTGGGGGAAGGCAGGAGCTCTTAGAATTTTATTTTTGGTTAACAGAGGTCATCTCTTATTATCTAGCTCCTGTTCATATTCTTACCTTATGTTGTTTAAACCACTCCTCCCTAAGAGCTTTTAACCCTGATCACGTTGCACAGCCAGAGGTTCTCTGGACCCTCCATGCATGGGGCCTGCTGCCTGGTTAACTTTATGCAACTGAAGAACTGGAAAGTCATCATCAAGATCTAGTTGAAATGTTACCTTTTCTATAAAACGATCTCAGAACTTTTGTCCTTCTCATCCCTGGAAATGCATTATTTGCATCTTACATATTGATGGCAATTATTGAGCTCTGTCTTTACTAGAACTTGGGTATTTAGAGGCCTGGAAAATTTATTATCTTCTCCAGCTTTGTCCACAGCACCTAACACAAAGTAAACACTCCATTAATGCTTGCCAAGCTATCAATAAATGAGTAAAAAGTGACAGAGTAATGAAAACCTACTGCTCACATGCTGAGGATATATTTCAGTTAGACAGTGGTACCTGAGGTGACGTTCTGGGTATACTGCAGGTAGCATGGCCTAACCTGAAGAATGGGGCTTTGGAGCAAGACAGGCTTGAGTTTCAATCAATACTAGCTCAGCAATGCAGCAGTCCATAGCAGTCTGACCCTGTACAAGCTCTCTACCGCCTTTTTTCCTAATCTGTATACCAGAGATAATACTAGCTACTTTGTACACATCTCTAAGGATTGAATAATGAAGTATGAAAGGCATTTAACACAGTGCCTGGCACGCAGAAAAGATTCCGTAAATCTGGCAGTTATCATCACCGCAAGTGCAGTTCTACGGAAACATCTCTGTGATGGTTTCAGTTTGGTTAATTTGCAGATCCCCTCGCTCCCGCAGCGGATGGATAACATGGATAATGAGTGAATTATCAGAGCCATAAAGACGAGGTCACCAATGAGCACTGTTTGCTTTTTCATTGATCTGTTTTACATGCTCTTACCTTCGCAATCTTACCTTCTCAAAGAAATCTCTTAAATATAACTCCGCTCTGAGTGGTCCATTAATTCTCATATTTTACCATTTTTGCAATCAAGCAGCGGCATGTAATTGTGAAATTACTGCCATTTTAAATGTTTTATCTGGGGTTCTCTGAGCATGTTTGTTTTTCCATTTTCACTGCAAGTCTCAGACCTTTGAGATCAGGGTCCATTTCCTCGAACTCATTCAGATCCCTCCTAGTATCCAGTAAAATGTCTGCAAAAATAGACATGAAACAGATTTTTGTTAAAAAGAGAATTTAAAATATAATTTAGTGCCTCAGTTCATAATTAGATGTTCTTGTTAATATGTTTAGAAATGTATTCCTCTGTGATCATAATATATAAAATATGCCTGTGCATTCTGTACGATTTTGATATATAGCGAACATAAAATTATGTTCATGCTTAGGTCTTCTATGTGCAAAGTCAAGTAAAGTGGACATTTTTAATACACGTTTAAACATATAGAGCATTTAATTTTTAAGTAGCTACTCAATCTAGTACCTAGTCATGAGCAATTTTATTACTTCAGGGGACACAGATAGAAAACGAAAGAAATGCAGTAATTTATTGTCATGTTCTCAAAAAAACTCCAAGGTCATTCTTAAGAAATAAGGAAGAGAACAACCCCAAAACATAAACGTACAAAGTGATTATGCAGATTGCCTAGCCCTCAACAAACCTTTAATTTAACCGGGTTACTGGAAACGAGGCATACCACGCAAAACACTGACTAGACTATGGGGAACCGGCGGCGGACAGATTTTTTACGTGTATCAGGGGATTTCATTGCACTAGTTACCTGCTCTCTGGAGAGTAGAACAGTGCCAGGGAATAATAAAGGGTAGAGAGTGAGAGAGGCCATAGTGGGTAACCATGTTTCACTGAACTATTTACCCAGTCGGCTCTCTTCTGCCCTAAAGGAAGACAAACAAACAACCTGAGACACAGTCGCATTAATTC
>NC_133510.1:6587500-6680000 GCF_049354715.1 Callithrix jacchus
GAAAACAAGACTAGATCCACAGAGACTAACTGGAAGAACATCACTGAGGCTGATTTCAGGGGGAATTAGAGGGAGATTTGAATCCTTCGCTAAGCCAGAGTCTGGAGTTCCAGCTACCCTAGGACGGCGGTGACCTTCCACTTTGCATTTTCAGTCTGCCAGCACTTCCCCATGGTTACCTCTGTTTACTTATTCCTGGAATTCTTCTCAGCTGTCTCCAAGATACATAAAATCTATGTGTTTTAAAGTATTTGTTTGCTGCTGGACACTGGGAAGAGACACAAGTCCTAGTAGTGTGCAAGAGCAAGTTGTCACAAATCTGTCACCACAGAATATGAGAACATGTTTCCGTATTGGGAAGACATTTCCAGCTAATTCTATCAGATGGAGGAGTCTGGACAAAACAATCATCAGAATGTTTTCGTTGGCAGGAAAAAGAAAGGAAAGCAAATAAAATAAGGAAGAAAGTAAACTAGCATTTACTGAGCAGCTCCTAGGTGACAGAAGCTGTGCTAAGTGCTTTCCATTTATTATTGGATGTAATCCACAGTCAGGTAAATGTCACATTTCTATAAAATACAAAATTAGAATTCAGCGCAATTATTAACTTGTTTAGGGACATATATTTGATGAGTGAAGAAACAAGAATTTACAAGATCTATCTGACCGCAAATCCTGGGCTCATTCCATTATGTATTTCTGCCTAGTGTTACCAGTACTTGCAGTGACAGAGTTCAACCATGTGTGTAGTGGGGGATGTGGAAGATTCCAAAAGAAAGTAAGTGGATACCTTTGAGACAGACTGATCTGCTGCTGGCTGCCTTCGTCACCAGCCTCTCCCTTTTGGCACCTTCTGTGGGTATCATACCCCCACTCCCCATCTCAGATCTCGGCACCTCCCCGTCATCACAGCTATCATGTCACCTCCCAGAGTGACACACATCTGCTCCATGCCCATCTCTTCAGGTTCCCTGAGTAGACCTGAGCTTGATTCCAGACTCCTTAGCAAACTAACTGAATGAGAGTGGTTGAATCACTTAAACACTGTGAGCTTTACTTTTCTCATCTGTAAAGTGGAGACAATTATTCCAGCTTCACACCTTTTGGAAATCTTCATGTAAAATCATCCAGTACTCTGACTGCCATGCAGAAGGCATGCAAACCAGGTTTGAGTGTGAAAATGGAATCAGAGATAGAGCTAAATTTAACAAACTAGATCCTGAAGAAAAAAGCGTGTTACTAAAGTCAAGACTCTACTCATGTTTCCTCACCTCTCAAGTTACATTTATGTTTTTTGTGTTATATACCTCTATCTAGATTTGTTTAAAAGCCATTTAAGCCAGAAGTCATACTTAGAATTTATGTTTATTCTTACAGGGCATAATACTTTATTGAGAAAACATAAGTGATTTTAGTTTCTATGGATAAACTATTTTTGGAGAGCCCTTCTTGTCTGAAGTCATTGTGTGTGTTCCGACCAGATGGGAATGGGGAATAGAATTTGGTAAACTTTGAGGAAAGATAATTGTCTAGTGATATCCTGAAGCCTCTCTGAGACCATGCCCCCAATATGAAGCTGAAAAAGAACAATGAGACCTGTGGCGAAGCCCTGGACCCTAGAGAAGCTTTTTGTGATGCCTCTTATGATATCAGTCACGGTTGCTATGACAGAGTTTAATTGCGGTGTTCTGGGCAAACGCAGGCATTGATACAGTTATGTGGGCTTCACACACTCTTTCAGCATTAGGAGGTGTCATTTTAGATGGTTTCCCTTTAGAAACCAATACAGGAAATCTATTCTAGGGGAGGTTACTCTTAAAAGGGTCATGTCTTCAATCACCTTCAGAGTTGTAACAGCCTTTGTTAGAATGAGACACTGTATTTGTTTCTTCATGATCTGATAAAGCTTGAAATTTTCTTTCCTCTATGGTTTAATAAATGAACTTCAAAAATGCAGTTTGATGAGTAACCATGAGGCTGAGCCATTACAGAAATATTAGGCAGAAGCACTCATGGTTGTGCTTTCACCAATTCAAAAAACAGGGCAAGCTGTCCTACATTTACAGCAAGTATATTTACTGCCCAAAGATTGGAACCTACTGCTAGACAAAGCTTAGCTGCTCTGTGGATGTGTGGATCCTGTAAATAGCCTAAGCTGAGTTTATGTAAGTGACTAGCATAAATGGCAGGGAACAAAAAGTCCTCACCATTTGGCTTCAGAGTAATTAGAATAGCAAGCAAACAAAAATTGAATATTTTTGAGAAGATTATATAATCGATAGTCTTGAAATTTATTTGCAAATGTTAGTTAACAAAGTAGAGCTGTTTTAATTTTTTAAATTCTGAATCAGTAAATTTTTAAATGCTGAATTACTGGTAAAGAGATGTTTTTAACTAGACCTGAGGTAAATGATCTGAATGCAATAGAAAACATAGCAAATGGTGTCATTAACAATGGAAAACCACAAGGAGGGTTGAGAAGATGGAAGGGTAGAGTTTAAGAGGACAGAAAGCTTTATGCTGTCTCCTACTGTACATAAGGATTCCCTTGGCCAAATAGAGAACTATACTTTTACAGAGAACCTCTTTCTGGAAAAAAAAAAAAAAAAGTAAGCTCCTATTTGAACTTATCATCAAACTACATTTTCCACATAGGAAATGTTCGGTCTTATTTATATATTTATTTATAACTATACACTTGTAGTTTTGATTGTCATCAGACCACAGACTTTCCAAACTGAACTTGTATGCTGATTAAAAGTAACAGCAGTGTGTTTATTAAAGTCAGCAAATCTGTGATTCAAAAAGACACCTTACTAAAGGGTCAGGATTTTATATTAAGAAAGAATGTCTGAGAGCATGGGAGAAATGCTACTCTTCGAGCAAAAATATTTTATTGCTGTGAAAACCACACATTAATAATTCATTTTTCATAGAATCTGCACTTCTGGCTCTTGGAAAGGCATAATAGTTTGAGAGCCCTACTAGGGTGAGAAGGAACATAATGTGCCTACCTTGGGCACACTGGAAAGTTAACTGACCCCTTTCTGCCAGGTGCGGAAAGCAATCCTTGAAACATAGTGCAAAATTCCGTCCTATTTAAAAGCACTCTGAATTGTTGTCTGTAACCTCCAACTTTACGAGAGCCCATATTGAATTAATAAAATGAAACAAACAAGAAGAATGGTTTGAAGGCTGCATTTCAGGGACTGTGTAAGGAAAAGGGAAAGGCTTTCAGGCTACTCTACCTGTTGGATCCAATTATCTAACCTTCAGACACATAGATCAGTTACTATGATTGGCACTGGAGTCCAACGATAAACTAGACCTAGTCACTGGACTTAGAAAGCCCACCGTCTGGTAAAGGGGGCAGTCAAGTAAGAGACCATTAGAAGCTGATGGTTCAAGGACAGAGTATTATTGCACAGGGTATTATTTGAACAAATAAGACAGGGAGTTATCCCAGGGAAAGATAACATCTGAGCTGAGTCTTAGGCAAAGACTAGAAATTCATCACGAAATGGTGGTGTGTTCTAGCAAAAGAGACTGACATTCAGAAGGATGATCCATACGAAGACTGTTCAGGCAAAACTACTGAAAGAAAAAGCAGTGTGGTGTATCGGGAAACTAAAAATGCTTTGAGCATAAATATCAATTAAGAGGTAAATGGAGATGGAAGCAAGGGCCAGATATTGGAGAATATATATATATATTTTTTTTGAGATGGAGTTTCGCTCTTGTTACCCAGGCTGGAGTGCAATGGCGAGATCTCGGCTCACCGCAACCTGCCCTCTTGGGTTCAGGCAATTCTCCTGCCTCAGCCTCCTGAGTAGCTGGGATTACAGGCACGCGCCACCATGCCCAGCTAATTTTTTGTATTTATTTATTTATTTTTTTTTAGTAGAGACGGGGTTTCATCACCATGTTGACCAGGATGGTCTCGATCTCTTGACCTCGTGATCCACCCACCTCAGCCTCCCAAAGTGCTGGGATGACAGGCGTGAGCCACCGCGCCCGGCCTAATATTGGAGAATTTTATACGTCATGTTAAGGAGCATGGGTTTCATTACATAAGGAGTGGGAAGCCACTCAGTATGAGCAGGTGAATGGTATGGTTCCAGCGAAGTAGAGACCACAACGTGAGATACCATTTCTGTCAAGGTATATCATTAATAAATCAGAGTAACCGTTTATAGTGTTTCCCTTGTGTGCAGTATTTAAATCACACACCAATATTCATGGAATAAATGTTGGCTAATACTTATTCTGTGCTTGAAAATCTGTGTAGGAAAACAAATGAAACTAAGGAAAGTTTAAGACAATATAATTATTCATGTAATTATTTTTAAATGTACTAAGATTGTAAATGTTATTAGAGTCCTGCAAAAGGAGATGAGACGTCAGGACAATTGGGGAATTTTTCTAACGTTGCATTATTTCCCTTTTCTTTTGTACAAATTTATGGGGAGTATGTGTGATTTTGTTATATGCATAGATTGGGTAGTGATCAAATCAGGACTAACATGGAACTTAAACTCTTACACATACGTGAAAATATAAATCTCTTCATTTTGTTTCTTCATTTGTGTTAGTAAATGAGGCACCCACCAAATATTTTGTTTGCTCCCCTACTTTTCTCATTTTCTTTGCCATTAGGGAGGGCCATGTGTCTGCTCCCAAGGAAAACAGAGTAGCATTGATTCAAGTAGTTCTACACTTATGTATGATTTCCCAGCTCTTTTCTTGCCTTGCCATGCTCTCTGGCAGTGTTTTATGAGGTTAAGTCTCCATCAGCCTGGGTCCCCGAGTGACCGCCTGGAGCAGAGCCACTTGCCACATCACCAAACCAATGTTTGTGCAGCATAACTAATTTTTTTTTTTTTTTAGATGGAGTCTTGCTTTGTCATCCAGGCTGGAGTGCAGTGGCACTCTCTGACTTCAATTGATTCTCCTGACTCAGCCTCCTGGGCAGCTGAGATTACAGGCATCCACCACCATACCTGGCTAATTTTTGAATTTTTAGTAGAGAAGAGGTTTCCCCATGTTGGCAGGCTGATCTCAAACTCTTGATCTCAAATGATCCTCCATTCTTGGCCTCCCAAATTGCTGGGGTTACAGGTATAAGCCATGGTGCCCAGCCTGGTATAAGTCAAAATAAACCTAATCTATCCAAATGAACATACCATTCCTTATTATTCCTTCTCTACTGTCTTAATACTTTGCCTAGTTTAGATCAGTATGGGAGCCTCCTGTTGTTCTCTCTTCCACATTACAAACTCTTCCTATGTGTGTAACACTACTTTCAGAAAATAAAATTATTATTGCTAAAATAAAATAAGACAAAACCAAAACTCTCGTAATTAAATTAAATTTTGAAAGAATAGCAAAGAAAATATACCAAAATTCTAGCAGTATTTCTACCTAAGAAAGGCTTGGGCGATTGGTTTGTCTTACTTTAATATGTTTTGCAGTTTTTCTAAAATAAGCCTGAATTGTTTTTATAATAAAAAATAAACCCTTTTAAAATTAAATTAAAAAAAAATGATTTGGAAGCTTGCCAGAAATCGGCTCCCAAGAACACCAAACAGAAATGAAATAGTAAAGGGAGTAATCTGATGTTTTTCACACTCTAAATATACGTGTGAGTTCTTATTTTCAAGGCTGTCTCAATCTCTGCAATACTTTCTATTCTGTTCTTTGGAGAATATGATCAAATCCAATATTATAATATTAAGTTATAATTATTTTATAGTTTGAAATAAAATATTTAGTCTATTTCTTATACTAAGAATTATATATTGTGCTGCCGAAATTATGTTTGAATGCGCTGAAAAGTAAAACATTAGTCTTTTTTATTTGCTTCAGTTTTCTTTTCTTCAATAAATTTTCTATGTGTGTCATTCAAAAACATCCCCATAGAACCTTATATAATCTATTGGAATTCTTTTATCTAAAATATCTAACTTATTTTCTGCTCTCTGGAAACTAATATTGGAAGAAAAATATCTAGACATCTATTATTTTCACCTACGAAGTTATCATTTAAACATATTTTTTTGTTCAAGTGTTTTTATTCCTAAATATTGTAAATATAAGGGAAATATTATGGAAAAACTACATTAGCACACAAAGTTATGCTGGAAGGTTGATTGCTCCCCTATGAAGATATTCTAATTAAATCTTTTCCAATCGAATCTCCCCAAACTTAAATTTTCAGATTTCACTTTGAATTAATGCTGTAATGAAACTGAAGAAAATGTGTGTGGAAGAAAAGTGTTGTATTATTTTTAAGATCTCAAGGACCTGAGGTTGATTAAAGTAATAGAATCCTGACTGAAATTGCCAAGGATATTTACGGGCAACAAGATGAGCATAACATTTTAAACATAAATTTGATCTAGATTCTTTCTGTTCTTTAATTTCATAAGTTACCTTAAATTTCAAATGTTTTAAGATTGACTCTCAAAGCTAAGGAGAGGAGAAATCAAGCTGGAAGTTGTAAGTAACATGTTGCCCATTTTTCTGATTTGCTCTTCTTCACAGGATGTATTTGTTCCCCAAACATGTGATGTTTGTGTTTACTAAAGCAGAGCATGTGTTTTAAATAAAGTTGTGAAATCCTGTTTTATATTCTTAAATAAAATTCTACCTTATAATAAGCCAGTAAGTTAGAGTAGCATCACAGTTCCAGGTACCTCAACAAGAAATCAGAGAAGTGCAAGTAAACCTTGTAAGGTGATGGGCAACCTAGACCAGCCCCACCCTGAAGGAAAATATTTTAATATTTAAGACACAAAGAGCACACACCAAGGCTGCCATCATTGCCTGATTATTGTTGATTATCTCATTTATGTTTTATATTTGTCGCCCAAAAATATTTATGCTAGAATAAAAAGATTTCAAAGGCTAGTACTCTACTTTAAATGATGTAGTGATTTAAACGTGCAGCCTCAATGCATCTCTTGTCAAAACCCTGTATTATACGATCGCTCAACCTTTTATCAAATATCTGTTATGCATTAGACATGGTGTTGTAAACAGTCAGTGGGAGAGGAGTAAATGATGGAGAATGTGGCTACAAAATCAATCTTAAAACGTCTACATCATCTCTTCAATTACATATTCCTATATTTCTAGTTCTCTCGCTCCTCTGCAGACCATGAGTTTGGGAATTAGACTACTTGATTTAAACCTTCGTTCCTCTATTCATTATCTATGTGTCTTTGGCAAGTTGTTTTGACCTCTCTGATCCTCACTTATAAAACTGCAGTGACAATATTATGTCCCTCATATACTCCTGTGGGGATTAAAAGTGATAATGTGAATTAAGACCCCAAAACAGTGCTTGGCACATCTAAGCACTCAATACATGTTTGCTATTGTTGTCATGATTATTGTGGTAGGATTATTATTACTATGGCTAATGTCATCAAGACAGACACTTCCTTGTTTCCACTGGCCACTTCATGACGTCCTTCATTCAACTCTCATTTATTTTGTACCTATCACAAGCTGGGTTCCTTGTTAAAGTTTGGAGTCATAAATATCAATAAGAAACACTGACTCTAAACAGCTGCCCTTCATATACTATACCCCTTCAACCATTTCACCCAATTTCTCAGGAGGAGTCATTATGTCATCAGTTCCCTGTTCTGCTGTCATTCCACCTCTTCAAAGTCAGTTATGAATTAGTTTCACCGTCCACTTGAAGCCCTTATGTAGACAAGCGATATGGACTGTGACCCTACGTAATTATGGCTTCCAGCTGCCTATAAGCTATCAATCAGCATTTATTCCAGAGATTTGCTACTCAGCTCAAGGTACCTACCACACTCTTGCTACTCTCACCCTCAGCTAGTGTTCTTGCCTATTTCATGGGAAAAAAAATAACGAAGAACATAAGATAGAAACTCTGTCCATCCTCTACAAAGAGCGAATTACCTGTGTCTACACATATCTCTCTCTCTCCTGCTGTCTCAAAAACAGAATACCTCACCATCGGAAATAACACTGTCACCTGAGCTTCAGAGGTCAACTTTTATCACCTCCTGCAAGACCTCCAGGAACCCACGGACTTTGCTTCATAGTGTATTACTTTTTTCTTTTTTCCCTTCTCATCTAGTTCTTTAAACTTTCTCATGTCATTGTGCTTCATTTCCTTTCTCCTCTAAGATTCATTTATTCTCCCAAATACTGCCCTAACTTGTATCTTCCATTTACACCCAAAATACTCAAAGCATATTTAATTTTGCTTTACCTTTTATATTCATACAACCCACTGAATGCTGGTTTTAAATACCAGTTTCCCTGAAAGTATTCTAATTCCAAATTCAACAGAAGGTCGTCAGTGTTTATCAGTTGCTAGCGTTGGTCATTCTTTGATTTTCTAATCCTTCTGCTTGTAAAACTTTGCTCATTGCTGATTTTCGTCCTGTCTCATTCACAACTATATGTCACTTGCTTCTCTGCTCCTTAAACCCATGTTTTCTAGGTTCTTCAGCCTTCCTTTTTGCATTCTGAACACTTTCCGAGGTCATGGCTGACAAACTGGGTGATTTGCACGTTTGCTACTCTATTATCTGCCTCAAAGTAGGCTCAGCAAGATCACCACCCAGCATCCACTTCCATTATGATCCCACTTCCAAAAGCGAACTCTGGTCAGTTTTCAGTACTACAGAGCTGCTTTTACCATATCCTGGATAGCTCACTTTATTAAAGAAGAAATGTATGGCTGATTCTACTCCCCTTAAACATACACTCCACTTGTATGCTTTGCTGAAAACCTGAAGAAAACCTAATCACATAAAGAAAATTAGAGGGCAAAAAAAGGCATTTTCTTAAGTAAATAGGCAACATAAGATTTGATCGCACGTAAGCATTCAGAATTTAGTGATTTTAAGACTCCAAATAAATGGCTTTTTTTCTGTAAATGAAAATTGAATTATTAAATTATCATGCTGGTGTTAGGCATTCGTAATGGAAAGGGAAAGGAAAAGAAACCGTCTATTTATTTTTCCCCTCAAGGCCATATTATATGTGAATGTTTCCTGCTTAATAGCTGCACCTGCTGGTAAGGACAAAGGATGCACTATAACTTGATTTTGTAAATAACTTATTGCAGTAGGCCAAGATTTTGTGCCATACCTAATGGGCATGTTGCCTCCTTCTCCTTTGATTCCTCTCCTTTGTATACTATTTAAAAAGAAAAGGCTTGTACTGTTGTGTGTGCTAGCTTAAATCTGCTTTCATTACTGCTTGAAATTATTTCTGTTGTCCTCTCAACCACTGTCAGCCCACTGTTTGTTTTCAGAATTTACGGTGAGTTTGCTAAGTGAGGCTGTCAGCCTGCTGAAATACACAGTCAACTTTATTATTTGCTGTGTTAAAGAAATGTAGTCATTCCTTTAGCAAATTTTGTTGAAGAATAATAACAGGAGCACAGTTTAGAAATGTACCAAAAATAAGGAATTAATTTCTGGTCAACCTAATATGTAGATAAGTTTTAAATACCGTGTCTTCTCAGGAGTAAAATTGAAAGCAATTCTGTGATATTTGATATTGGAGGGGTTCGGGATAAAAAAATGAAAAAATAAAGCCGGGTGAGTTGGGTCATGCCTGTAATCCCAGCACTTTGGGAGGCCTAGGCGGGTGGATTAAAATGTCAGGAGTTCAAGACCAGCCTGGCCAAGATGGTGAAACCCCCTCTCTACTAAAAATAACAAAAATTAGCTGGGTGGGGTGGCATGTGCCTATAATCCCAGCTACTTGGGAGGCTGAGGCAAGATTATCACTTGAACCCGGGAAGCAGAGGTTGCAGTGAGGTGAGATCATGCCATTGCACTCCTGCCTGGGTGACAGAGTAAGATTCCATTTCAAAATAAAATAAAATAATAAAAAACCAAAATACGCTTAGAAAAATATAACATATATAAAATTATAAAATGCATCCTTTTTTTCTTAAATCACTAATAGAGTTGTGACCCAGAGCTTTGAGAGTATATTTTATTTTATTTTACTTTATTTTATTTTATTTTTAGACAGAGTCTTGCTCTGTCGCCAGGCTGTAGTGCAGTGGCACTCTCAGCTCACTGCAACCTCCACCTTCAAGGGATTCTTCAGGCTCAGCCTCCCAAGTAGCTGAGATCAACAGTCATGCACCACCACTCCCAGCTATTTTTTGTATTTTTAGTAGAGAGAGGTTTCACCATGTTGGCCAGGATGGTCTCAATCTCTTGACCTCATGATTCACCCACCTCAGCCTCCCAAAGTGCTAGGATTATAGGCTTGAGCCACCACACACGGCCTATATTTTACATTCTTATGTTACTTTAAGTGCTCACTTTGGAGACCTAAGGAATCATGTGGCTTATCAGGTATACGAAGAAGGTTCCTCACCATTCTCAAACAACACAGCATTTAATTTTGCATTAGTATTCTCAAGTGAATGCTGATTCTTTTATTGCAATGTTCATATTTAAGACCATTATAATAATTATTTCATGTGATTTTATTTTTCTCATTCAAAAAATGAAAACACTCTATCTAAACAATGAAAAATAATTGTGAAAGCTAAGTTAACCTCTCCTTTTTCTTTTTCATTGATCCCTTAATGGAGGGAGTTGGGGGATTAATAGTATCTATGTACAGAAAATTGGCTAGAGGATGCAAGCCATGTCACCATGATGTGGATAAAAGGCAGTCACTATGCTCCTGCTGGAGGAAATGCATGCCCAGTTACTCAGTATCTATTTAGTGAGGACTTGGTGTGTATGTCTCACACTACCACGCATGCTTATGGGCACATTATGCATGTAAATTGATGTGTCAAGGAAAGAACAAGTCTTAAGAACCATTGCTCTATGACTCATTCTTTGCCTTTTGCTCACTTCTTAATAATTCATTTTGATTATCATAGCTCAATCTATAATATATAATAATGATTTTCATGGGACCTAGGCACTTTTGCCTTCATGGCCCCTTCTTTCATGAAACAAAATATCAAGTTATATTTCACAATTGAATTGGTATAAAGACTAATATATTGATATTATATTGCAAAACCTGTTTTGGCTTAAAGTTCTTTTTTTTTCTTTTAATTAGAAATAAATTAACGTGTTTATGGACCAATAAAGTATTGTGAGGCCGAGGCACTATGCCTACTATGCCTAACGGATAAGTTGATCCCCATGGATTCAATGCAACTGACTGCCAAATCTATGCTTCTTACCTTGACCTCTTGCTCAAACCCCAAATTGAGAACTGCCATTAGAAACATACCATTCACTTACGTTACCATTGCTTCAGATTATCAAAACAAAATTCAAAATTATCCCTAACCGACTTGTATATTTCTGTCAATGGTCTGGTCTTTTCCCCATTCTTCCAAACAGAGAAGTGCAGGAGTGATCCTGACTCTGCTTTTTCCTTGTATTTTATGTTGAGAGTTTAATTTGATTGAACTATCATTTCTTCCCTCTGCATATGGTCCCCAGCACTGCCCTTTCCAAAGATTCAAAATTTCCCATATGAACTGAGCTCAATGTTTCCAAAGGGTTTTCTGAACTGTCTCCTCTTACAGTTTTTCTGCATACTAATGCCAGATTAATTTTCCTCAGGTATTTATCATGGGATCATTTTTCTGTGCAAGAATCTTTAGTGTAAATAATACAAAAGCTAAATATTTCTAATTTATTCCCTCTAAAAACCTGACCTTCTCAATTTAGTCCTCTCAGCTCCCCCATAAATTCTTCAGTGGACTGTGGTAGTCTCCTCACCATCCCTTGCAAAAGTTGCGTTTAGTTCCACCTTTTCTCCTTAACTTGAGCTGTTTCCTCCCCTCATTCATCATCAGAGACTTCTCCACATTTCCAGATCCAGATTTAGTCCTCTACTCTCCAGAGGATCATCTCTGATTCCTCTGGGCAATATGATCCCGTCTCTCTTTAATGCCACCACATTTTCAATGTATACTATTACTACTCACATTAACCTCTTCTTATTTCATTTTATGTTTCTATAACAGAACAACACAAACTGGGTAATTTACAGTGAACAGAAATTTGTTTGGATCACAATTCTGGGGGCTTGGAAGTCCAAGACTGAGAAAGAGCAACTGGTGAGGACCAGCTGCTGCATCATAACATGGCAGAAGGCAGCACACGGGCAAGAGAAACCAAGAGAGGGCAGGAGGAGGCCAGACTAGCATTTTTAAGAAACCCACTCTCCTGATAGTAAACTCAAACTCATGATACCAGCATTAAGCCATTCATGAGAACAGAGCTCTCATGTAGGTCATGAGACCTAAACACCTCCCATTAGGCCCCGCCTCTTAGTACTGTTGCATTGGGGATTAAGTTTCCAACACATGAATTTAGGAGGACACATAAAAACCACAGCATTTCACCCCTGGCCTCCAAAACTCATGTTCTTCTCACACTCGAAATGCATTCACTACATACAGATCGCCCCCAAACTCTGTCTATCTACCTATCTATCTATCTATTTATTCACTTTTGAGATGGGGTCTCACTCTGTCATTCAGGCTGGAGTTCAGTGATGCGATCTCAGCTCACTGCAACCTCTGCCTCTCGGGTTCAAGCGATTCTCCTGCTCAGCCTCCACAGTAGCTGCGATTACAGGTGCCCACCACCACTCCTGGCTAATTTTTGTATTTTTTCAAATAGAGACGAAGTTTCACCATGTTGGCCAGGATGCTTATGATCTCCTGACCTCATGATCCACCTGCCTTGGCCTCCCAAAGTACTGGGATTACAGGCGTGAACCACACCGCACCCGGCCCCCCCAAACTTTTAACTCATTCCAGCTTCAACTGAAAAGTCCGCAGTCCAGATTCCTATCTAAAACAGATGTGAGTAAGCCTCAAGGAATAATTCATCCTGAGGCAAATTTATCTGCAGCTATGAGCCTGTGAAATTAAACAAGTTGTATACTTCCAAAAGGCTGGTGAAACACGCACGGAATAGACATTTCTGTTCCAAAAGGGAGAAACAGGCAACATGGACTAACTCATCCCCAGTAAGTTCAAAACTCAACAGAGAAAGCAAATTAAGTTTTAAACTTGGAGAATAATCTTCTTTGACTCAATGTCCCACATCCTGGGCACACTGAGATGAGGGTCAGACCCCAAAACCCCAAGCAACCCTGCCTCTGAGGCTGTGCTGGTCTCACTCCTCCCAGCAGCTCTCATGACCTGGATCCTCATGCCTGCAGCTTTCCCAGGCTGAAGTTGCATGCTAGTGGCCCTGTAGTTTTGGGGTGTTGGGCGCTGCTTCACTTCCATGTCTCACTGGCATTGCCCTAGTGAGGACTCTATGATAGCCTTGCTTCTATGACTCTGCTGGGCATTCCTCTAGTGAAGGCTCTTTGTGGTGGTTCCATACTTGTGACAAGTCTCTGCCTGGGCCCACAGGCTGTTCACAGCATCTTTTGACATCTAGGTGGAAGCCACCATGACATCACAGCTCTTGCATTCTGCATCCCTGAAGAATGAGCACTACATGGACACTGCCAAGGATTATGACATGTATCTTCCAGAGCAGCAGATTGAATCATAGCTGGGACTGCTTGAACCACAGCTGAGGTGGCTGAAGGACACTGCCCAGAATCAGAGAACAGAGTTACAAGGCACAGGGCAGTGAATACTGAGGCTCCAAGAGCATCGCTCTTGAAAACTTGCTCTCGAGTCCCTACTTTGCCTTAAAGATCCCTAAAATGCCTTTGGAGACATTATCCCATTGTCTTCATGAATAGAACTTGGCTTCCTTCTATCCACATTAATCTCTTTAGCAAATAATCTCTTGGCCACACCCTTTGTGTTATCTCCCTGATATGTTTTTTGATTCTTTACATGGCCAGGCTGAGAGTTTTTCAAACTCTTCCAACCTCTACCTATCACGCTGTTCCAAAGCCCCTTCCACATTGTCAAGTATTTGTTACAACAACAGCCCTGCTTCTTGGTACTAATTTTCTGTCTTAGTTCATCTTTGTTGTTATAACAGAATATCACAGATTAAGTAGTTGATAATGAACGTACGTGTATTTGGCTCACATTTTGGAGACTGGAATGTCAAAGACCAAGGGCCACATGTGGCAAGGGCTTTCGTGGTGTGTCATAATATGATGAAAGACATCACATTGGTAAGAGAGAGTGAGAGAGGGCAAAAGGGGGGAAAATATGCTTTTATAAAAACCCACTCCTGAGATAATAAACTTATTCCCACCATAATGACATTAATACATTCATGAGGGCAGAACCTTTATGACGTAAACACCTCCCAGTAGGCCCTGCCTCTCAACACCAAGATCAAGCACTGAGGATCAAGTTTCTAACACATAAACTTTGGGAAACATATTCAAATCATAGCGAGCTCATTATTTTTATGTTTGCTCATTTCCCAAGTGTTATATTCATCTTCTTTGTTTTCTATTATATTTTTGTTACTACCTAGAATAGCACTAGAATATTATTTTTTGTTACTGCCTTGGATGGTACTAGCTACAGTGATATAAAATTAAGATGTATTCATACATTGATTGATAAAATATTGTAAATATAATTTTTGAAATAGTAACTCTCTGGAATTTTTGTAGTCTATTAACTTTCTGACTTTACTGAGGTATAACTGACAAATGTTGTATGTATTTAAGGTATTCAACTTGATGTTTTAATATATATACAGGCTGTGAGCTAATCACCACAATCATCCTAATTAACACATCCATCACCTGCCTCAAGTCTTTTCCTCCTCCTCCTTCTCCTCCCTCCTCTTCCTCCCTCCTCCCTCCTCCTCCTTCCTCCTCCTGCTTCCTTCTTCCCCTCCTCCTGCTTCCTTCTGCCCCTCCTCCTGCTTCCTTCTCCCCCTCATCCTCCCCCTTCTCCTCCTCTTCCTCCCACTCCTCCTCTTCCTCCCTCCTCCCTCCTCCCTCCTCCTCCTTCCTCCTCCTGCTTCCTTCTCCCCCTCCTCCTGCTTCCTTCTCCCCCCATCCTCCCCTTCTCCTCCTCTTCCTCCCACTCCTCCTCTTCCTCCCCCTTTTCCTCCTTCTCCTTCTTCTTCTTCTTCCTCTTCATCTTCTTCCTTTTCCTATTCTCTTATTATTTCTTTTGTGTGTAGTGAGAACACCAGATTTACCCTCTTCACAGATTTCAAGTATGCAATACAAAATTATTAAGTGTTGTCAGTAACCTGTATGTTAGCTCTCCAGAACTTACTTGTTTGCAAACTGAAACTTTGTACCCTTTTACAAACATCTTGCAATTTAACCCTTCTGCTAGCCTCACCTTTCTACTCCCTTCTTCTGTAAGACCGACCATTTTAGATTTCATGTATAAGTGAAACAATGCAGTATTTGTCTTTCTGTTTCTGCCTTATTTCACTGAGCATAATAACCTCTAGGTTCATCCATTTTCATACAAATGACAGGATTTTCTTTTTATTTAAGGCTAAATAATATCCTGTTTCTTTCTGTAAACACACACATACACACACACATACACACACATACACATACACACATACACACACACATACACATACACACACACACACATACACACATTCACACACATACACATACACACACATACACACACATACACACATACACACACATACACACACATACACATACACACATACACACACACATACACATACACACACACACATGCACACATTCACACACATACACATACACACACATACACACACATACACACATACACACACATACACACACATACACATATACACACACATACACATACACACACACACATACACACATTCACACACATACACATACACACATACACACACATACACACACATACACACATACACATACACACACATACACACATACACACACATACACACACATACACATACACACACATACACATACACACAAACACATACACATACACACACACATACACACACATACACATACACACATACACACACACATACACATACACACACACATACACACACACACACATACATACACACACCCCATATTTTCTTTATTCATTTGTCAACATTTACATTATGTCCATATATTGGCTATTGTGTAAAATGCTGCAATGAACATAGAAATGCAGATATCTCTTTGACAATCTGATTTCAATATTTTGGAACTATATATAGATATATACTCAGAGGTGAGATTACTAAAGCATAAGATAGTTCCAGCTTTAATGTTTTGAAGAACTTCCATACTGTTTTCCACAATCACTGTACCAGCTGTCTTACCACAGTGTACAGGAGTTCCCTTTCCTCCACATTCTTGCCAACATGTGTTACCTCTTGTCTTTTTGGTAACAGCCGTCTCAACAAGTGTGAGGTAATTTTCATTGTGGTTTTCATTTGCATTTCCCTGATGATTAGTGATATGAGGCACTTTGCGTAAACCCATTTTTGTCCATTTGTATGTCTTTTTGGAAATGTGTCTATTCAAATCCTTTGTCCATTAAGAAATCAGATTCTTTGTTCTTTTGCTGTTGAGTTGTACAACATCCTGATGCATTTTGGATATTAACTCTTATGAGACACATGATTTGCAGATACTTATCTCAATTTATAGCTTGCCTTTCACTGTGGTCATTGTTTCTTTTGCTGGTGCAGGGGCTTTTTAGTTTGACAATTCCACATTATTTTTGCTTTTTTATGCTTGTGTTTTTGATGTCATATCCAAAAAATTATTGTCCAGACCAATGTCAAGAAGCTCATATGCATGCTTTCTTTTAATAGCTTTATAGTTGCAGGTTTTAAATACAGGTCTATTCCATTTTGACTTGATTTCTGCATATAGTGTGAAGCGAAGTTCTAATTTTATTTTTTCATTTTTCTGTATTTGCATATTCAGTTCTTCCCAACCCCATTTATTGAAGAGACTATCCTTTTTCTATTCTGTGCTTTTGACACCTTCCCAATTGGTTGACCAGAGATATCTGAATTTATTTATAAGCCCTATATTCCATCCCATTAGTCTAAATATCTGTTTTTATTCTAGTACCATACTGCTTTGATTACTGTAGCTTTGTAAAACATTTTAAAATTAAAAAGCATGATGCTTCCACTTTTGCCTTCTTGTTCAAGATTGCGTTGGCTATTTGGGGCCTTTTGTGAGTCTATATAAATTTTAGAATTGTCTTTTCTATTTCTTTAAGAATACAATTTAAATTTAAATAGGAATTGGACTGAATCTATAAATTACTTTGAGCAGTATGGCAGTTGTAACAATGTTAATTTTATAATGTATGAATATGGGATGTCTTTTCATTTATTTGTGTCATCTTTAATTTCCATCATCAATAATTTACAATTTTCAATGTAGAATGTTTTCACCTCTTTAGTTAAGTTTATTTCTAAATATTTTATTCATTTTGATGCTATTAGAAATAAATTGTTTCCATAATTTTTCTTTTTTTAATATATATTTTATTGCACTTTAGGTTCTTGGGTACATGTGAACAACATGCAAGATAGTTGCATAAGTACATACATGGCAATGTGGTTTGCTGCCTCCATCCCCATCACCCATATCTGGCATTTCTCCCCATGTTATCCCTCCCCAACTCCCTACCTACCACTGTCCCTCCCCTAGTTTCCCCCAACAGACCTCAGTGTGTGATTCTCCCCTCCCTGTGTCCATGTGTTCTCATTGTTCAATACTCGCCTATGAGTGATAACATGTGGTGTTTGATTTTCTGTTCTTGTGTCAGTTTACTGAGAATGATGGTTTTCAGGTTCATCCATGTCCCTACAAAGGACACAAACTCATCATTTTTTATGGCTGCATAGTATTCCATGGTGTATATATACCACATTTTCCCTATCCAGTCTATCATCGATGGGCATCTGGGTTGGTTCCAAGTCTTTGCTATTGTAAACAGTGCTGCAATGAATGTACATGTGCATGTGACTTTATGATAGAATGATTTATAATCCTTTGGATATATATCCAGTAATGGGATTGCTGGGTCAAATGGAATTTCTATGTCTAGGTCTTTGAGGAAGTGTCACACTGTCTTCCACAATGTTTTAACTAATTTACACTCCCACTAACAGTGTAAAAGTGTTCCTATTTCTCCACATCCTCTCCAACATCTGTTGTCCCCAGATTTTTTAATGACACTTGCCATTCTAAGTGTCATGAGATGGTGTCTTAATGTAGTTTTCTTTTTTTTTTCCAATGGAGTTTTGATTTGCATTTCTCTAATGACCAGCGATGATGAGCATTTTTTAATATGTTTGTTGGCCTCATATGTGTATTCTTTTGAAAAGTGTCTGTTCATATCCTTTGCCCACTTTTGAATGGGTTTGTTTGTTTTTTTTTTTAATTGGAAATCTGTTTTAGTTTTTTGTAGATTTATGGATATAAGCCCTTTGTCAGATGGGTAGATTGCAAAAATTTTTTCCCATTCTGTGTGTTGCTGGTTCACTCTAATGATTGCTTCTTTTGCTGTGCAGAAGCTCTGGAGTTTAATTAAATCCCATTTCTCTATTTTAGCTTTTGTTGCCAATGCTTTTGGTGTTTTAGTAATGAAGTCCTTGCCTATTCCTATGTCCTGAATGGTTTTGCCTAGGTTTTCTTCTAGGATTTTTATGGCGTCAGGTCTTATGTTTAAGTCTTTAATCCATCTGGAGTTAATTTTAATGTAAGGTGTCAGGAAGGGGTCCAGTTTCTGCTTTCTCCTATGGCTAGCCACTTTTCCCAACACCATTTATTAAACAGGGAATCCTTTCCCCATTGCTTATTTTAGTCAGGTTTGTCAAAGATCAGATGGTTGTAGATGCATGGTGTTGCCTCCAAGGCCTCTGTTCTGTTCCATTGTTCTATATCTCTGTTTTGGTAACAGTACCATGATGTTTTGATTACTGTGGCCTTGTAGTATAGTTTGAAGTCAG
The DNA here is from genome assembly GCF_049354715.1 of Callithrix jacchus. Classification (NCBI taxonomy): domain Eukaryota; kingdom Metazoa; phylum Chordata; class Mammalia; order Primates; family Cebidae; genus Callithrix; species Callithrix jacchus. The sequence continues at coordinate 6,606,436 of NC_133510.1, forward strand.
ACGGCATGATGTCTCCAGCTTTCTTCTTTTTGCTTAGAATTGTCTTGGCTATGCAGGCACTCTTTTAGTTCCATATGAAGTTTGAGGTGGTTTTTTCCATTTCGTTGAAGAGGTTCATAGGTAGCTTGATGATGATAATGTTGAATCTATAAATTACTTTGAGAAGTATGGCCATTTTCACAGTATTGATTCTTCCTAACCATAAGCATGAAATGTTTTTCCATCTGTTTGTGTCCTCTTTTATTTCCTTGAGCAGTGGTTTAGAGTTCTCCTTGACGAGGTCCTTTACATCCTTTGTTAGTTGTATTCCTAGGTATTTTATTCTCTTTGTAACAATTGTGAATGTTAGTTCATTCTTGATTTGGCTCTCTCTAAGTCTGTTATTTGTGTATAGGAATGCTTGTGATTTTTGCACATTGATTCTGTATCCTGAAACTTTGCTGAAGGTGCTTATTAGGACATTTTGGGCTGAGATGATGGGGTCTTCTAAATATACAATCATGTCATCTGCAAATAGAGACAATTTGATTTCCTCCTTTCCTGATTGAACACATTTTATTTCTTTTTCTTGCCCAATTGCTCTGGCTAGAACTTCCAATACTATATTGAATAGGAGTGGTGACAGAGGGTATCCTTGTCTAGTGCTAGATTTCAAAGGGAATGCTTCCAGGTTTGCCCATTCAGTATGATATTGGCTGTTCATTTGTCATAAATAGCTTTTATTATTTTAAGATATTTTCCATCAATACCGAGTTTATTGAGAGTTTTTAGCATAAAGTGCTGTTGAATTTGTTGAAGGCCTTCTCTGCATCAATTGAGATAATCATGTGGTTTTTGCCTTTGCTTCTGTTTATGTGGTTAATTATGTTTATAGACTTGCATATGTTGAACTAGCCTTGTATTCCTCAGATGAAGCCTACTTGATCATGATGGATAAGCTTTTTGATGTGCTGTTGCAATGGCTTGCCAGTATTTTATTGAAGATTTTTGCATCTATGTTCATCACGGATATTGGCCTGAAGTTTTCTTTTCTTGTTGGGTCTCTGCCAGGTTTTGGTATCAGGATGATATTGGTCTCATAAAACAATTTGGGGAGGATTCCCTCTTTTTGGATTGTTTGGAAGAGTTTCAGAAGGAGTGGTACCAGCTACTCTTTATATGTCTGGTAGAATTCAGCTGTGAACCCATCTGGACCTGGGCTTTTTTTGGTTGGTAGGCTATTAATTGCTGCCTCAACTTCAGACCTTGTTATTGGTCTATTCAAGGTTTTGACTTCTTCCTAGTTTAGGCTTGGAAGGGTGCAAGTGTCCAGGAATTTATCCATTTCTTCCAGGTTTACTGGTTTATGTGCATAGAGTTGTTTGTAGTAATCTCTGATGGTAGTTTGTATTTCTGTGGAATCTGTGGGGATATTCCCTTTATCGCTTTTTATTGCATCTATTTGATTCTTACCTTTTCTTTTTTTATTAATCTGGCTAATGGTCTATCTATTTTGTTGATCTCTTCAAAAAAAAACAGCTCCTGGATTTATTGATTTTTTTGAAAAATTTTTGTGTCTCTATCTCCTTCAGTTCTGCTCTGATCTTAGTTATTTCCTGTCTTCTGCTAGTTTTGAGTTTTTTTGATCTTGCTCCTCTAGCTCTTTAAATTTTGTTGATAGGGTGTTGATTTTAGATCTTTCCTTGCTTCTCATGTGGGCATTTATTGCTATAAATTTTTCTCTAGACACTGCTTTAAATGTTTTCCAGAGATTCTGGTATGTTGTGTCTTTGTTCTCACTGATTTTGAAGAACATCTTTATTTCTGCCTTCATTTCATTGCTTATCCACTCAACATTCAAGAGCCAGTTGTTCAGTTTCCATGAAGTTGTGCAGTTCTGAGTTAGTTTCTTAATCCTGAGTTCTAATTTGATTGCACTGTGGTCTGAGAGACTGTTTGTTATGATTTCAGTTGTTTTGCATTTGCTGAGGAGTGGTTTACTTCCAATTATGTGGTCAGTTTTCGAGTAGATGTGATGTGGTGCTGAGAAGAACGTACATTCTATGGCTTTGGGGTGGAGAGTTCTGTAAATGTCTATTAGATCCACTTGGTGCAGATCTGAGTTCAAGTCCTGGACAACCTTGTTAGTTTTCTGTCTTGTTGATCTGTCTAATATTGACAGTGGAGAGTTAAAGTCTCCAACTATTATTATGTGGGAGTCTAAGTCTCTTTGTATATCATTAAGAACTTGCTTTATGTATCTGGGTGCTCCTGTACTGGGTATGTATATATTTAGGATCGTTAGCTCTTCTTGTTTCATTGATTTTTTTACCACTATGTAATGCCCTTCTTTGTCTCTTTTGATCTTTGCTGGTCTAAAGTCTATTTAATCAGAAACTAAGATGCAACTTCTGCTTTCTTTTGCTCTACATTTGCTTGCCTTTATTTTGAGCCTATGTGTATCCTTGCATGTTAGATGGGTTTTGACTTTTTATCTAATTTGTCAGTCTGTGACTTTTGATTGGAGCATTTAGCCCATTTTCATTGAAGGTTAATATTGTTATGTGTGAATTTGAGGCTGCCATTTTGAGGATAGCTGGTTGTTTTGCCCATTAGTTGATGCAGTAGCTTCATTGTGTCAATGCTCTTTACCATTTGCTACGTTTTTGGAGTGGCTGGTACTCTTTGTTCTATGTTTAGTGCTTCTTTCAGGAGATCTTGTAAGGCGGGCCTTGTGGTGATGAAATCTCTGAGCAATTGCTTGTTTGTAAAAGATTTTATTTGTCCTTCATTTATGAAGCTTAGTTTGGCTGGATATGAAATTCTAGGTTGAAAGTTCTCTTCTCTAAGGATGTTGACTATTGGCTCCCACTCTCTTCTCTATTATAGGGTTTCTGCTGAGAGATCCACTGTGAGTCTTCAAAGAGATGGGCTTTCCTTTGTGGGTAACCCAACCTTTCTCTCTGGCTGCCCTTAGCATTTTCACCTTCATTTCAACCCTGGTTAATCTGATGATTATATGCCTTTGGGTTGCTCTTGTTGAAGAATATCTTTGTGGTGTTCTCTGTATTTTGTGGACTTAAATATTGGCCTATCTTGCTAGGTTGGGGAAGTTCTCCTGGATAATATCCTGAAGAGTGTTTTCCTGCTGGAATTCATTCTCTCTGTCACATTCAGGTACACCTATCAAATACAGATTAGATCTTTTAACATAATCTATATTTATTGGAGGTTTTGTTCATTTCTTTTTACTCTTTTTTCTCCAATCTTGCCTTCTCATTTTATTTCATTGAGTTAATCTTCAACCTCTGATTTCTTCTGCTTGGTCAATTCAGCTATTGAAACTTGTGTACGCTTCGTGAAGTTCTCGTGTTGTGTTTTTCAGCTCCATCAATTCATTTATATTCCTCTCTAAGCTGTTTATTCTTACTAGCATTTCATCAAACCCTTTTTCAAGGTTCTTAGTTTCTTTGAATTGGGCGAAAACATGTTCTTCTAGCTCAGAGAAGTTTGTTATTATTCACCTTCTGAAGCCTATTTCTGTCAATTCATCAGACTCATTCTCCATCTAGCCTTGTTCCCTTGCTGGTGAGGAGTCGTGATCCCTTGGAAAAGGAGAGGTATTCTGGTTTTGAGTGTTTTCATCTTTTTTGCACTGGTTTCTTACCATCTTTGTGGATTTATCTACTGGTGGTCTTTGTAGTTGGTGACTTTCAGATGGGGTCTCTGAGTGGATGTCCTTTTTATTGCTCGTAATGTTATTTCTTTCTGTTTCTTAATTTTCTTTCTAACAGTCAGGGTCCCCTGTTCTAGGACTGCTGGAGCTCCACTCCAGACCCAGCTTGTCTGGAGATCACAGATGCAGAACAGTAAGGGTTGCTGCCAGTTTCTTCTGGTATCTTTGTCCCAGAAGGATATGTGCCAGATGTCAGCCTGAGCTCTCCTTTATGAGGTGTCTCTTTGGATATACAGAGGTCAGAGAGCTGCTTGAGGAGACAGCCTGTCTCTTATAGGAGCTCAAGTGCTGAGCTATGAGCTCCGTTGTTCCTTTCAGAGCTGCTGGGCACATCCGTTTAAATCTGCTGCAGTGGAACTCATAACCACTTTTTTTCCCAGGTGCTCTGTCCTGGGAAGGTGGTGCTTTGTTTATTAGTTCCTGATGTGCTGCTGCCTTTTTTCAGAGATGCTCTGCCCAGTGAGGAGGGGTAGCCTAGTCACAGTCTGCCAGCAGAGGCATTGTTGAGCTGCTGTGGGCTCTTCCCAGCTGCTGCGTAAACTTCCTTGCAGTTTTGTTTATAGAGGTATACTTAGAACTGCCTCAGTAATAGTGGTCAGCCTCAGTAATGCAGACCTTCTCTGTAATGGCAGACTGCCTTGGTAATGGCTGACTGCCTTGGTAATGGTGGACTGCCTCAGTAATGGCGGACTGCCTCAGTAATGGCAGACACCCATCCCGTGGCAGAACTTGACCCTCCTGGGTCCAACTGTGCTTGCTGTGAAACTCTCAGCCCAGAGCATTTCAGATTGCTGGTCTTTGTGGGGGTGGAACCCGCAGAGCCAGATCACCTGGCTCCCTGTTTCAGCCCCCCTTTTTTCAGTTGAATGGGTGACTCTGTCTCCCAGGCATTCCAGACACCATTTCCTGTTGAAATGGCACCCAGATTTGTGTGTTTTTGTGCAGAGACCCACTGCACTGACTGAAACAGCCGTGCTGGAGACTCATGGTACTTTTCCACCCAGGAATCTCCTGGTCTATGGGCAGCTAAAATTTGTTTGGAAATACAGTGATCACTCACCCTCTGCATTTTGGGAACTGCAATCCAGAACTGTTCATATTCAGCCATCTTGGATCAGAGCATCCTTTTTAATTTTCTTTTTGGATAGTTTGTTTTTTGTATATAGAAATGCCACTAATTTTTCATGCTGATTCCATATTCTAAAAATGTACTCAATCTGTTTTTTGGTTCTAACAGTTTTTTGTTTTGGGGTTGTTGAGTCTTTAAGCTTTTCTGATTATTTGGTCATGTTGTCTGCAGGAAGAGAAAATTTTACTTCTTTCTGATTCTGAATTCTTATATTTCTTTTCTTGTCGAATTGCTTTAGCTAAGACTTCCAGCACTATGTTGAATAGAAGCGGCAATAATGAGCATTCTTAGTTTACACTGGATCTTAGAGAAAAAGTCTTTAATTATTTCCCATTTATTGTAATGTTAGTGTAATCTTTACATGTGGCCTTTAGAATAATATGTTCTTTTCATACCTATTTTGTTGAGAGTTTTTATGGAATGGATCAATGATCAAAAAAGCAAATGCTTTTTTTTTGCATTTATTGAAATGAACATGTGGCTTTTATCTTTTATTCCATTAATGTGGTATATCACAATTATTTATTTTTATATATTGAGTCATCCTTGCATCTCAGGAATAAATCCCACTAAGATAGGTTGTGTAATCATTTTAATGTGCTGTTGAATTCAACTTGTTGCTATTTTACTGAAGATTTTTGCATCTCTGTTCATTAAGGATACTGGTTTGCAATTTTGTGTGGATGTGATGTCTGCCTGGCTTTAGTATAAGTGTAATGATGGCCTCATAAAATGAATTTGGAAGTGCTACTTCTTTCTCTATATTTTGTAAGAACTTGAGAAAAATTGGTATCAACTCTTCTTTAAATGTTTGGTAGAATTCACCTGTGAAGACATCTGGTCCTGGGCTCCTCTTTGTTGAGAGGTTTTTAATAACTGGTTCAATATCCTTCATTGTTATTGGTCTGTTCAGGATTTTTATTTCTTTTTTTTTCTTTTGTAGGTTATATGCTTCTAAGAAATTATCCATTTCTTCTTGATTATCTATCTTTTATAGGTTATATGCTTCTAAAAAATTATCCATTTCTTCTTGATTACCTAGTTTGTCCAGTAGTCTATGAAATTACCATGTAAAGTACAGACAATTCTGTGAGAATTTGTTGAATTTTTACAACTAGATTTTATAAACATCCTTTTTAAAATCACCTGAATAGTCTGTCTGATAGTATCATATAAGAGGAAACAAGAGGTTTGCCAGCCATGTGTGATAGTAAGTCAAATAAAACAATTTTTTTAAAACTCTGTTGCCTTACATTTAATCTTTCCACACATATTTACTGAGCAATTCTTATATGCCAACCTGTTGCTTATTATGCCAAGTACATAAAGATGCACAAGAAATCCCTTTCTATTATACTCACAAAGTTTATACACTAGTGGGCAGAGGTGCACAATGCCAGGTAGCACTAAGTTCTGTGAAGAAAGCATAATAGGGTGAGCTCATAAACTGTGAATAGAAAATATGGTAGCCCATTTAGATTTTATGACCCAGTAAGTAAGTACCCTCTGTGTAGACGAAAACTCATATGAGATCTATCTAAGTGACAGAAGGGATGTTGGGAATGAATCCATGTGACTATCTGGAGAAAAGATAGTATAGATGAAGGCAACCAGAAAGGCAGTCCCTGAGACAGAAATAAGCTCAATAGAATACAGAATTAGACAGAAAGCCATTATAACTGAAGATTAGTGAACAAGAAGTTTGGCCAGAGGGTGTAATGTGTCACCGAGGTTCATCTCTTCCCTTCCATTTCCAGCCAGTGCCTGACTTCCTGTGGCTTTTTCCTCAGCCACGCTTTCTCTCTGTTGCCACCAGATGGTTTCCAGCTGCTCCAGGATTATGTGGTTCCCACAGTTAAATCCCAGGGAGAGAGAAGCTGTGTCTTTCCCAGCTTCTATGTCAACTCCCCATAAAGACTTCTGTCAGATTGTGCTGGGATTGTGCGTGTATCCCTGGATCAATCACCTTGCTCCTTGAGTTGAGATATTCTACTTGAGATATTCTAATTGATCACTAAGCGCTGTGTGCCTACTGCTGTGGCAGGGAATGCAAATTCTTGATTGACAGCTCTACCAGAAACACATGCAGTGGGGAAAAATTGTTCCCAAAGGGAAAGAATGCAAGAGAAGCAAGAGAACAAATGCCACTGCACATTTCTTAAAAATAATTTAATAACAGTCAATGAACTCTGGGTTCAATATTACAAATGCAAAATAGAAGTTCAATCTTCATAAATTTTCCATTTACGTACCTTATGTTTCATTCAAGCTTCAGTAAATACTTGTTCTTCGTGAAAATTGGAAAGTTAGCAATTATATTAATAATCCTGTTATCTTTTCAGAAGAATAATAAATTAAGAGTTGTATAATTTATCTTCAGATTCCATTTCTGTTAGTAGATCATACTGAAAGAGCTACTTATATTCCTATCGTCAAGTTTTCCAGTGCATAGAAAAACAACACGCCAACTATTTGTTGCACAAATGGTGGGTAAGAGCGCAGGTTCTGGAGGTAGACAGCATGACTCATGCTTTGCTCTGCTTCTTTGTATCTTTGTGACCTTGGATGTCTCTGTACCTTAGTTCACTCATCATCAAAATAGGAGTAGTAATAATACCTACCTCATACAGTTTGTTGTAAAGATTAAGTGAGCTAATATACATACAGAACTTAGAACAGTACCTACCACAGAATAACCCAACAAATGTTAATTACCATTATAATTATCACAGTAATTTGATTTGAAAAACTACTGGAAAATGCAATTTCATATAAAATGTGAGTTCCTGTTTTGCAGTGATTAACATTACAGCGTTCTAATGTTTTTCCACTTTTTATGATCTGCAGAAAGTGAATTTGGCTTTAGCTGCAATATCCCAAATCACTATTGTGGTAAAAATATAATATAGAATAATATTTAGCTGGCTTGAAGTGCATAAAGACAATTGCAACTGAGGGTCAAAACTAAAGTATGAATGGGAAGTTGAATACTGCATTTATTTATTTATTATTATTATTGAGACGGAGTCTTGCTGTGTCACCTAGGCTGGAGCATAATGGCATAATCGCGGCTCATTGCAACCTCTGCCTCCTCAGTTCAAGCGATTCTCCTGCCTCAGCCTCTCAAGTAGCTAGGATTACAGGTGCCCACCACCATGTCTGGCTAATTTTTGTATCTTTAGTATAGACACAGTTTCACATTACTGACCAAGCTGGTCTCCAACTACTGGCCTCAGGTGATCCACCAGCCTCGGCCTCCCAAAGTGCTGGGATTATAGGCATGAGCCACCGCGCCCAGCCCTGCATTTATTTTTACACACAGTAATTTTTAGAAAATGGTTCCAAAGTTTCTAAACAAAATAAAACAACAAAAAAAAAGCACAAGGAAAAAACATGAATGGTACTGTTGGCTGATAGTATAAATGGAAAGGAGTTAAAATGTGTTATGGTGCAAAAAAATGTATTATTTTCAAAAACTTTAAGTTGTCAATCTAACAATGACAGCAAGCATTTTGGTCACTTTTATGAGTTTATTGTGACTTCTTTTTATCTCAAAAGCAGATGGCATTTTAAATCTGTATGTGACATAGCAATAATGCCTTGATAATATCATTTTAGCACACTGTGTTAAAATACGAAACCAGTATTAGCCCAGTTAAAGATAATCTTCTAATAACTGAACAGATTTCTTTTCTTAAAAAGGTGTTACTATAAGTATTTTCAGCATCTTAGTCTTATGAGAATATTAGTTCTTATTGATCTTTAACTGATTCATTCATTTGTTCCTATATAGCCTGAACACATCAATTCATTTGATACAAAATAGATCTTGGCCAGCTGCTGTTGCTCACACCTGTAATCCCAACACTTTGGGATGCTAACACAAGCAGATCACTTGAGGTCAGCAGTTCAAGACTGGCCAACATAGTAAAAATCCGTCTCTACTAAAAATACGAAAATTAGCCAACATGTGGTTTGTTTAATTCCAGCTACTCAGAAGGCTGAGGCAGAGGAATTGCTTGAACCTGGGAGGTGGAGGTTGCAGTGAGTGGAGATGTGCCACTGCACTCCTGCCTGGGTGACAGGGCAAGACTCTGTCTCAGAAAAAAAAAAGAAGAAAGAAAGAAAGAGGAAGGAAGGAGGGAAGGAAGGAAGGAAGGAAGGAAGGAAGGAAGGAAGGAAGGAAGGAAGGAAGGAAACAACAAAATAAAATAGATGTTGAGTAAACAAATCTATAATTGAGGAACAAAATATGTGAAGCAGAATAAAATCCTTTTAAAGTAATAAGATCCTCAGCTAATTTTTATTCTGATTATTGTGAAAACAAGAAAGAGGAATTGAATATAAAGGACGTATCATAGGACCTGCTTTCAATATATGCTATTATATATTTCATCTCTTGCCCAGCTCAAGATTGGTGTCACTACCCCCATTTTCAGATGAAAAAATTGAGGATTAGACAAAAGTTATGTCAAAGCTGAAAGCTAATATGTGGTTGGCCCACTATTCATGTCCATGTTTGGACAAAACCGAATCCATTTCCTTGAATCTCACTGTGCTCCCTCCTTGTAATTAACAATATTTTGTGTCGACAGCACTATTTTCCCACCAAGCTCCACCTTCACATCCTTTATCATACACAAAGACTCGAGACACTTGTAAAAAATATTTTCTGGGTACTTTTGAATTTTGCACTTATCATTGGAGAAATATAGCTTCCATATAAGTAAAATTGGCTTTCAATTCTTTTTTATTTTAAATTCTAATTTTAATAACTGTTTTTATGCTCTACTGTCCCGCCCTCAACTCTTCTTTAAAAATAAATAAATGAATAAGAAAACCACCCGGTTTACAGTAACGTCTGGGTCCTTGACTTTTTACTAATATTGGCAGGGCACAGAATTGAACTTTAAATTTGTGTTTCCAAATAAACATCTAGTTATAAGGACTACATTGAAAGGAAACTAATGAAATTCCAAGGTGCTCTGGGGTGGCTGTTTTATTCTGATCGGTGGTAGATTGCACTATTGACCAAATGTCAGACACAGAGCGATACAATGATTGAATAAAAGCGTATACATAATCGGAGCAGAGAACTTTGCCAGGACCCGCTTTGTCACCTTTCTCATAATACTAGAGGAAATTCTTCTTTTTTTTCTCCTCTCTGAGTGCAAATAAATTTTTTCTTTCTGGGTCCCCTCCTCCTTTTATGGGTGCCCCCAGATAAAATAATGCAAGGTGCCTTAGCCAGCGACGCTGATGAAATATCTTCAGCCTAGATATTAATCTGTTATCAGTTCTGTAGGTGTGAAATGTGATGAAGATGACAGAGAATCATGCTCTGCAGGCCTCAAGTAATTTGCACCAAAGATATTTAGATCTATCTTTGGACAGTGCAGATCAGTTATTATGGGAGGGGAAAAGCCCTTGGGGAGTCTACCTTGAAACATATTTCAAATGCCAGGGGAGTTGCATGAAAATTGGGTAATGAATGAAACTCTGATTGCAGAAAAATCACTTTGGAATGTGACTGCTGCAGCACACTGCTGCTCTGTGTAAACCTTAAATGCCTAACAACGTGGACTGAGTAGTGTAGATGCTAGGATGCATTCTGATACTACTTTCTATCTTTACTCCTCTCGTAGCATTCAGTTGGGGATGAACAAATATTTTTCACACAACCTAATGGCTCTCTTTTCCATTTAATTGAAGAAATGACCATGGCATGGATAATATTTGAGAGCCTATAGGTGGCTTATGCTAAGTTTACCAAAGAAATGTTAACTTCTCTATCCCTATAACTCTGCAGAAATCAACATTGTTTCTTAAACTCCAGTAGATATTCTTGAAAGCCTTTAATTAAATCAAGTTCTAGGCAAGACTGGGCTTCTCCTTCTTAATCTCAGGCTGGGATCTAGAGACATTACAAGCGCTTTGGGAAAACTTATCTGAAATAGCCAGAAATGCTTGACCAATGATTATCAGGTAAAGATGACTGGTGCAATCATTCCTAGCTCTAATTCAGGAATTACCTGGGAGCAAAGAACCCACAGATGCTTACACCACATAGGTACCTGCTAGGAACACAACTATGAGATCAAAACTCTTCAAGTAACTCTTCTGAAGCAACACATTAGTTTAATTATGGACAGAAGTTGGTTTACATAAATTCTTCAAATTCAAATACACTTCAGAGTAAGATTAAAAGTTTGAATACATTTCTAATAACAGAAATGTATTCACAGAAGTGCTTATGCTTACAAGGTCTAAGGATGGTCTCTTCTTTAAAGCCTACCCTTGAGTAAAATTGATGGTTATATTTCCTTTAAATATGAACGTGTTTCTCACAGCCCTGCTACAACCTGCATGTTCATGTCCTCCTAATATTCACATGTGGAAATCCCAACCTTCAATGTCATGTTACATGAAGGTAGAAACATCAGGAGGTAATTAAAACACAAGGGCAGAGCCCTCATGAATGGAATTACTACCCTCATAAAAAAGGCCCAAGGAAGCCCGTTTGCCCCTTCTGCCATGTGAGGGCACAGCAAAAAGACACGGTCTATGAACCAGAAAGATGGTCCATGAACTGTCTCCCACAAGAGACACCAAATCTGCCAGTAACTTGATCTTGGACTTCCCAGACTCCAGAACCATGAGAAATAAATGTCAATTGTTTATAAGCCACCCAGTTTATGGCATTTAAGACAATCACTAAAATAATTTTAAAATATTTATTTTCATGAGCGTATTTTTTTTTTTTGAGAGAGAGTTTTGCTCTGCCACTCAGTCTGGAGTGCAATGGCATGCTCACAGCTCACTGCCGCTTTGAATTCCCAGGCTCAAGCAATCCTCCCACCTCAGCCTCTTGAGTATCTGTAACTACAGTCGTGTCCCACCACACCCAGATACTTTTTTTATCTATTTTTTTGTAAGGACAGGGTTGACAGGGCTTCCCCATGTTGCCCAGGCTGGTCTCAAACTCCGAGGCTCAAGCAATCAACCCACCTTGATCTACCAAAGTGCTGGGACTACAGGCATGAGCCACTTCACCCAGCCCTTAAATATGTATTTACTTGACTGTTGATGTTGTTCAGAGTATAACTTACCCGGGGTAGAAATTATGTCCTCAACAGAACCTGACATATACTAAATACCTAACAAGTGTTTGTAGAATGAGCATGTAAATAAAGAGGGCCGGGCGCGGTGGCTCACGCCTGTAATCCCAGCACTTTGGGAGGCCGAGGAGGGTGGGATGGATCACGAGGTCAAGAGATCCAGACCATCCTGGTCAACATGGTGAAACCCCGTCTCTACTAAAAATACAAAAAATTAGCTGGGCATGGTGGCACGTGCCTGTAGTCCCAGCTACTCAGGAGGCTGAGGCAGGAGAATTGCCTGAACCCAGAAGGCGGAGGTTGCAGTGAGCCGAGATAGCACCATTGCACTCCAGCCTGGGTAACAAAAGCGAAACTCCGTCTCAAAAAAAAAAAATAATAAATAATAATAAAATAAATGGAGAAGGGAATATTTAAATAATTTATGGCTGTAGATTTCTTAAAGTTTATAAAAGAAAAAGTAGACAGGAGAATATTTGGGGTATTTAACTCTATATCCATATGAAATGCTATACATATAGTATAGCATATATGTAATACAGTACAGTATATTTATGCAATATATAGATATATTTAAATATTCATATAATATTCAAAGTGATTCCATGATTCTTTGAAATAAAGTCCCCTCAATCTGAAACTCAAGAAGCCTCCAGCTCTACTTAACTCATCGCATCATAAATTAAGATGTATCAAACCTAGAATACATAATTCCCAGGATAAATATTATGCTAGAGTATCTTATATTTGCTTCCAAATAGATTATAAATTCTATGTAGAAGGATAATATTTTGCATATAAATTGAAGAGTCTTTTTCTTTACTTTCTGTATCTTATTACTATCTTCCGCTTTCAAAGAGGATCTAGAGTATTATCTGCTTTCTGCCACCAGGGAGAGATGATACAGCCAAACAAAGACAACAAAGGCAAATCTATTAGTAGTTTTATGGTTCAAATTCAGAAATTTTGCACAGACAGAAGCTAAGAAAAAATGTGCAGTAAGGAAAAGAAGCTTTCTCTAGTCTCCAGCAGAAAAGTATTCCACAAATGGGCAGGTGATGAGAAAACTCAAAGATGGGGAAGGGAACGTGAGTACTGGTGGGCTCCTGAGAAATAACACTTTTATGTGTCCTCCACCCAAAATGAATCTCTGGAAAGGGAAAGAATTAAATCAAAAATAATCTGGGCTGAGTCCCCTGTCCCCGAGGAAGAGATGTAGTTCACAAGATCCCTAGGTGTCCCCATGCCTAGAGTAGGGCAGGAGTGGTAGAATGAGTCACATGGTATATCTGGGCAGAAAGACCTAAAATGGACTTCAGAGTTTTCTGCAGCCTAAAGGAGTACTGGGGCAGCAGAAGGTTTACCAGGAGACCAGAACAGTGCAGATGTGACCTGAAGAGCTGGCATTCCTCAGGTGGTATTGTGGACTGAATAAAGAAAATGTGAGAGTGAGTGATCTGCAAACATTCAGGAAGGGAGATTAGATAAGAATGGTGGCCAGTGCGGTGATTCACAGCTGTAATCCCAGCAGTTTGTGAGGCCAAGGCGGACAGATCATGAAGTCAGGAGTTCAAAACCAACCTGGCCAATATGGTGAAACCCCATCTCTACTAAAAATACAAAAATTGGCCAGGCGTGATGGCACCTGCCTGCAGTCCCAGCTACTCAGATGGCTGTGGCAGGAGAATCGCTTGAACCTGGGAGGCAAAGGCTGCAGTGAGCTGAGATCATGCCACTGCATTCCAGCCTGGGCAACAGAGCAAGACTCCATTTCAAAAAAAAAAAAAAAAACAAGAATGACACTGTTAGCAGATGCTAAGTGGGTAATGAGGACACCAGAACAAGGTGCACACCCTGGGCATTGAACCCAATACCATGTAAGCAAATGCTCCTCAAAACACTTAGAACATAATGTGAGGAAGAAAGGAAGACGCAAGGAGTAGGGAGACATGTGGAGGAACTTCAAAATTTAGATTTACCTTTCCACCACTGAAGAGAATGGTCTATGAAAATACTCTGAAGCAGAGAATGCTTTTTGTGTTCAAGAAACAAGCTGGAGGACGGGATGGCTGGCGCAAAGCGAATAAGCAGGAGAGTAGCAACACCCGAGAGTAAGAGAGCAATGAAGTGACGCTGTGTAGGCCAAGGACTATGGGAAGGATTTGCCATTTATTCCGAGTGATGTAGGAGGATACTGGAGGGCTTTAAGGACACTTGTTACACAGACATCCCTTTCTTTTTATTCAATTATTCTGGATCTTTTTTTTTTTTTTTTTGAGACGGAGTTTTGCTCTTGTTACCCAGGCTGGAGTGCAATGGTGCGATCTCGGCTCACCGCAACCTCCACCTCCCGGGTTCAGGCAATTCTCCTGCCTCAGCCTCCTGAGTAGCTGGGACTACAGGCACGCGCCACCATGCCCAGCTAATTTTTTCTATTTTTAGTAGAGATGGGGTTTCACCTTGTTGACCAGGATGGTCTCGATCTTTTGACCTCGTGATCCACCTGCCTCGGCCTCCCGAAGTGCTGGGATTACAGGAGTGAGACACCACTCCTGGCTCTTGGGTAATTTCTTAAAAATAGACTTAAGAAGAATAAGAAATGGAGAGAAAAAGTTGGAGATGAAACTATTGCAATATTCCAAGTGAGACATGATATGGGTTTTGATTAAGGTAGTAGTGATGAAAGTGTTGAGATTGTCGTCAGATTCTGAACATCTTCTAAAGGTCAAGTGTTAGTATTTGCTAATAGATTGCTTGATGGATGTGTACAAATGATAGAAGGCTTTAGGGTTAAATGATTAGAAGAATGATGTTGCCATTCTCTGAGATGGTAAAGACTAGAGGGAATTGGTTTCAGTGGTTGTGCACATGCTAAGTTTGAGAGATAACTAATACCCATCTAAATGTAGATTTCAAATAATACTTGTATATTGAACTTTGAACATAGAGTCTAAGTTGAGGCTAGAAGGTTATAGGTTATAAATGTCACTTAAAACCGTGATGTTTATAATTGCAACTACTCCAGCAGCTGAGGCAGGAGAATCACTTTAGCTCAAGAGTTCAAGCTAGCCTGGGCAACATAGTGAGACCGTGTCTCAAACCAAAAATAAAAGAGAATAAAACTGTAAGAAGCACAATACTGGATACAATCAAGGGAATTAATCCAGACAGAAGAAAAGATACAAGGACTGAAATATGAAGGAGAAAAGATATAAGCTCTGAGACACACCAATGTTATGAAGTGAGGGCAAATCAGAAAAGGAAATTGAAAAGAACAATCCTTAGGTAAAAGGGAAAAAAATTCAAAAAGTAGAAATTTTTAAGGTTCAATTGTGTCAAGTGTTGCCAACTGATCAAGTAAGAGGAGGACTGAAAATTTAGCATTGAATTTGGAAACATGGCACTCATTTTAACAAAGAAAAGGGCACTTCTGGGAGAGTAATGAGTATCCAAAAAATGGAATGCATTCAGGAGAAACGTGTGCTAGAGGAACTGGAGACTGGTTATTTACAGATGACTCTTCTGATTAATTTCAAATATAAACAGAATAAAAGAGAGGGGTGATAGCAAAGGAGATCAAGAAAGATTTTTTTTTTAATGAAAGGAATAACGGCATGTAGAAAGAAAAAACGTAATTGATACAGGTAAGAGAAGGGATAATTATTAGAGTGATGGTGTTGAGTGGGCAAGAAGGCATAAAATTTACTGCACAAGAAGAGATTGTTCTTAGCTAGGAGCACTAAATAGCTCATTCTTGTAAGAGGTGAGAAAATAAAGTAGATAGACACAGAGGCAGGTAGGAGAATGTCTTAGTTTGTTAAGACTGTCAAAACAAAATAGCTTAGATTGCAGAATTTATCAACACAAACGTGTTGCTCATAGTTCTGGAGCCTGAGAAGTCCAAGATCAAGTTACAGGAAAATTTGGTGTCTGAGGAGGGCCTGTTTCTCATATATGGTACCTTTTATGTGTCCTCAAAGGGCAGAAGGGACAAATAAACTTTCCCAGGCCTCTTGTATGGACATTAATCCCATTCATAAGGGCTTCTAATCACCTTCTAAAGGCTCCATCTGCTAATATAATCATAGTGGGGATCAGGTTTCAACGTATGAATTTTGGGAAGACACAAATATTCAGACAACAACAGTGGGTAAACATGATAGAGGGAACATAGTAGAATTATCTTCTTCACTCCTATTTTCTTAGTAAAATAAGAAGCAAGATAACTGGCCAAGAATGAAGATGTAGCTGTGTCTGTATTTTTTTAAGTCTTTCTTCAGAGCAGTTTTAGCTTCACAGAAAAATTGAGAAGTTACAGATTTCCCATTTATTCCCTGCCCCCACACATGCTCAGTGATTACATTGCGTGAACCTACATTGACAGGTCATTGTCACCCAAAGTTGAGAGTTTACATTAGGGTTCACTCTTGGTGTTACACATTCTATGGCTTTAGACAAATGTGTAATAACAGTTACTCACCATTGTAGTATCATACAGAATAGTTTCAATGCCCTAAAAATCCTCTGCCTATTCATCCCTCTCTACATCCTAACTCTTGGCAACCACTGATCTTTGACTATCATTGACTATTAACAGGGGGTGAGCATCCCTTATCCAAAAATGCAAACTCTGAAATTTTTATGTGTCAACATGATGTCAGAAGTAGAAATTATACTCATAAGTACTTAAGATTTGTTCTATGCACATTATTTAAAATGTTGTATACAATTCCTTTAGGATATAAGGTATATATGAAACATATGCATGTTTAGACCTGAATTTCATGCACAAGATAATTTCATTGTATATATGCAAATATTCCACAATCCAAAAAAATATCAAAATTTGAAACATTTTTGATCACAAGCATTTTGGACAATGGCTAGTCAACCTGTGCTAATTTTGTATTTTATATGAAGTTTCAAATAAGACACTGGATACTTGAATTACCAAGAAAGTTATTATATCATGTTATTATGTTAAATCTGCTTTTTCATTAAAATTTGGTTTTGTTTTTGTTTTATTCCAAGTGGATGGTATAATCGATGTTTTTGCAGACTGAAACTCCTGTATAAAAAGTACAAAATGAAGCACTTACACAAAATATATTTAGTATTTTTAAAATGTATTTTATTGTTTTGTGCATTTGTTCCTGATAAATTAACTTCTGATAAAATTGCTGATTTTTTCTCTTTATTTAAAACACACAAGCGGAAAGTCTTAATGACTAGCTAAGACCTTGGAAATTATAACTCCAACTAAGTGCAAGTTCTCACGTGGCAAGTGTTGATTTAACTTACCTACCAGTGTGAACAATAGATCCAGTCATTAGGACCTACCTATTTTAAAAGCAGTTTTAAAATTTTTAAATCCCCACTTAGATGATCTCTAAAAAATGCCTTCTACACTCTGAGGAAATACAATGCAGAAATGTTCACATTCATGAGACAATAGCTTTGACTGAATGCTATAAAATGAAATCTGCTCTTTCAGTTTTTCTTTCAAAAGAAAAATTGCATAAATAATACATTTGGGCCTTGCAATACCAAACAAGCACAATAGCTACTTCACAGCTTTCATCAGAACGAAGGCCATCTTTTTCATTTTATTACGGAACCATTAATACAATATCATCAACTCTGATTGGTTGTAAGGCTCCTGACAGAAGGCATCCTGCCAGATGTCAATGGAGGTGCTAATATCACTGGAATATGGGGTGGTGTCAGCCCAGTGACCGGTGAGCTGATCAAACCTGAAAAAAGAAATACATAAATCTAAAACTTTTCAAATTTGAGGAAATGGCTTCTTTCTCAGAAAAATTCATATACCCCCACATTAACCTGAGAATCTCTTATATAATGAATGAATAAAGGGAGTTTTTAAATATAGATTACCTTCCTCAGTCAGTTTTTGGATGCTTTTGGATAAATTTCTCTCTCAATTAGTTTTTTCACTAGTCTGTATCAGAGACATTTAAAAAAACATAATATTTGATCGAGTCTATTTTTTCTACCTATTTTCAGTTCAGCAAGAAAGATTTGTTACAGAAAAGAATAAAAATAATGGCAAAATTAGACTTTCTAATTATTCATGGATTTAAATTTTTTTTTGCTGTTGTGGTCTTTGTCCCATGACAGCAGATAATTGAGAACTGGCCGTAATTGACATATTAGGGTTTTCCTTTATTTAAGGCAAATAGAAGAACACAGTTAAACATTAGGTTTACCCACTAGGTAATAAAAGCACATGGCAGATAGCCACAAAATAGGGGTTTAAAGGGATTTACTTACTTGGGGTAAATACAGTGCTGTGGAAGGAATTTAAAGAATATTCAAAGCAACCCATGGATAGCACCCTTATGTTATGTGGATTTAGCACAACATGATTTAATTCCCCATAAAGGGGAATCAAACACAGTAGTAGAACCTATTATTTTTTAGCATTATCATTGATGTTTTAAAAGAAAAATTAGTTTTTCTCTTTTGTGGAAGTAATTTTTAAAGGGCATCTATATAATTCAATCTAATCTTCATTTTATCTTTGGGCTATAAAAATATAGTTGCGTGTGTGATGACATATTCCCAACTAATCGGAAATGAGTCAAAAATTGTCAATCTACTTGACATGAAAAGATATTATGTACTTTAAGGCTTTACTGTCTTACAGTATTGTGTCAATATTATAAGGAAGGGTTTCATCTCTAGACTGTGACTTATTATTATCTGAGTGATCCTGCACAAATCACTTAATCTGTTGGTGCCTCAGGTTTTTGTCCTATAGAATGGGAATGATTATAGTACCTACTAATATATGGGAAGTACTTAGCAGAATGCAAGGCACATAATAAATATTCAAAAAGTATTCCTTATTCTTGCACCCCAACAGCACTCCCAATGACAGAGAAGTGAAAGTAAAATAGTAAGTAAAAAGCAGTTGCCATCATGGTGGTGGTGTTGTCAGCATTCTATCTCAGTAAGAGTCAAGCAAATCCTATTTAGATACAAATTACTGCTGCTGAGATGGACTGAGTTAGATCTGAAGAATTTAAAATATAGTCGGCATCAAATATTTGTGTTTACTTTTTTAACAGGCAAATCAAAGCATTGGCAAGTGCCTTTAATTTAATTTTTAATTCTTATCCCTTTGGAGACTGCACATAAAATATTCATTTATCTTCCATTTCAGTTTGGTAATATATGCTTGGCAATTAAGAACTTGATGTACTAAGAGATAAATGTATTTAGGTTAAATGTCGGTGCTTTGTGTAAGGCCTACTTTGCAAGAATTTTGTTATACTTCTCACTCTTTGGAAAGAGATGAAGAAAACCCCTAATTTTTGGAGCTTTGGAAATGTCAATGTGTCCCTTCCCTACCCTCTTCAATTAAGAACTCCACCTTAAATTTACTGTTTAAACACCAAATGCTAATCACTTAACAGGCTCACAGATCACTCTTGAATTATTGCATTGAAATCACAGATTTGGTTGGGATAATTCTATGGCTCTCTATGATTGGTCTTCGTTGTTGTAGGATATTGGTAATTAGGAACCAATAATGGATTTAGCATTTTCCAAAATTTATGTCTATCATAATGATCAGCCAAAATTTTTCACTTTCTGTTTATATAATTTAACTATCCCTTTGAAAGAAACCCACCCTCTTTATATAAAAATAAATGACCTTAACAAATTCACTTGTACACACAAATAAAAACGTACATTTGCTAAAACAGAATGGCATAAAAGTAACATCTGTAACAGTGATGTGCAGAAGGTTTATAAAATCAATATTAACTGTAATTTAATTGTTAACTTGTTTTTCTTCCTTCCTTTGATTATAATTTATTTCATTACAATTTGCTGTTATAAATAACTAACGTTCATTTAAATTACCAGAAAATCAACATGGGGAATTTGTTATCTATCAAAGTAGAAGCCAAGATATGTGGTTTTGTTCAAGGTATTATTATTTCCTAAGTACCAGATGGCCTGTATGTTAAATGAGTAGGTGGTATTTTGAAATAATTTTAATTGTTCAGGTATTCCAATGAAAGTTTATATTTTTTTTTTATTTTTATTTTTATTTTTTTTTTTGAGACGGAGTCTTACTCTGTCGCCAGGCTGGAATGCAGTGGCGCAATCTCGGCTCACTGCAACCTCCGCCTGGGTTCAAGCGATTCTTCCGCCTCAGCCTCCGGAGTAGCTGGGACCACAGGCATGTGCCACCATGCCCGGCTAATTTTTGTATTTTTAGTAGAGACGGAGTTTCACCATGGCCAGAATGGTCTCGATCTCTTGACCTCGTGATCCGCCAGCCTCGGCCTCCCAAAGTGCTGGAATTACAGGCTTGAGCCACCACGCCCAGCCGAAAGTTTATATTTCTTAAACATAATTCTGCATAAGTTACAACACATCAGTATCTTGTCTTTGGCTAGAATTTTATCATTCGTTGATATTATGTTGGTTATCTTATACTGGTCAGAAACAGTGATAAAATGCTTAATTTCTTAGATTAATTTTAAATGAGACCAGTATTTGCCCTGTAGTACAACTTGGTTTGTGAGAAAACTCATCCTACAGGAGCTGAGTTTGAGAAGCCGGTGGAAGAAGTCAGAGACAATTGAAGGACTATTTGGTGGTAAAACTAGGAGAAGCCTGTAATGGGATTCTAGGATCTCTTCCAACTTATATCCAACATTACTTCTTTTAAAAATACCTCGTTAGACACAAAACAGAGTGTATTTTCCCCTAAATAGGCATTATTCTTTATGAGGATGTAACACATACAGATTTTATAGACAACCACTAATACGTTTACTGTTTCCAAAGTTTTTCTTTTCCAAATTGTCATATAGCTGGAATCATACAGTATGTACCCTTTTATGATACTAATGCTCATGTACAGGTCATTAAATTGAAGGTGCATGCATATTTGAATATAGGTTATTAAGTCTTTCGGAGGTCTGACTGTTGGAGGTTTAATAACTTCACACGTGCAAGTGTTCTGCACTGAGTTCATGTAAAATCATTCCTTTTATCATTATAAAGTCTCCCTACTTGCAACTTACAGTGTCCCTACACATTCACTTTTATTTGACTGATTTGTTTAGTGTACATGTTTACGTAATAAAATCTTTTTTTTAATTTTTGCTTATCACATATTCTAAGGAAATAAGCTTTGTTTAAAGTTTTTTATTAATGTTATTTAGAGTAACACAATTGTGACACAATCTAAATGGCCAATGATTGTTAGAAAAAAGAAAACTACTGAGTAGAATGTTTCCCATCTACTTAAAACAATATTTTTTTTCAAATGGACAAATTCTTGTCATTACGCTAAGTGAAAAAAAAATTCCAGGGTACCAGATTGTAAATATAATATAACACAACTATGTAAAATAAAACCAAAGAAATGACTTTAATAAAAAAATTAAAATATAAATAAAGATACTGAAATGTAAATGGTGGTTATCTCTATGTGTCCGGATCATGAGGACATTTCTTTGTGTTTCCTTATATTATTGCTCAGCTTTTGTGGTGAACATATATTGCTTTCATATTTGAAATTATATATACTTTATTTTTATGAAAATAATTTATTTTAAGAAGTGACTAAAAGAATATGATATTTAATAGTCACATATTATAAACTGTGTATAAGCCATTGCTTTGTATGTTGAATTTTAGCAACCCAGTAAGCTAATTTATTATTATTTTATAGCTATGAAGTTTATGGCCAAAAAGTTTAAGCAAACTGCCCCAGTTTGTTTAACCAAACTGAGTTTAACCACTGAGTACTGATGTTTTGAAACAATGCCACAGCATGCTTATGTAAATCAGTATTGCCACCTTAAAAAGGGGTCAATGGTAATAAGTCATTCAGATGATGATGTTATTTTTATCATTTTAACAAGAACAGCTATTGCTTACTAAAATCTTCAAATAGATAGGGCAGGCATAAGTCTAACCAAGCATGTACAATATATCTGTGAGAAAAATTACAAAACTCTTATATAAGAACTCAAAGAAGACCTAGGTAAATGGAGAGATTTTCCATGTTCATAGATAGGAAAACTCAATATTCTTAAGGTTTAAATTCTTTTCAACTTAAAATGTGTAAGTTTCACACAATTCCAAACAAAATTTCAGCAAGTTATTTTGTGTATGTTGACAAACTGAATTCTACGATTCACATGTAGAGACAGAAGACCAAGACTAGAAACGATATTTAAGAAGAATAAAGTAGGAGGCCTGACAGTGGCTACTTCAAGACTTGCTATGAGGCTGCGGTGTGCAAGACAGTGTGGTATTGGTGAAAGAATAGACAAATAGGTCAATGAGACAGAATAGAAAGCCTGGAAATAGATTCACACTAATATAACCACCTGAATTTCCACAAAGGATCAAAGGCAATGCAATGGATACAAAAATAATCTTTTCAACAAATGATGCTAAAACAACTGGACACCCACATGCAAAGCAAAAGAATTGAATCCAAACACGGGTCTTACATGCTTCACAAAACTTCACCCAAAGTAGATCTTGTATCTCAATGTAAAACACAAAATGGTAAAAATTCCAGAAGATAACAGGGAACAATATTTAGATGACTTCGGATATGGTAATGACTTTTCAGAAAAAACACCAAAGACACAGTGTATGAAGGAAAACATGATTAACTGGACTACATTAAAATTAAAACCAGATGAGTTGAAAACTTACGTCCACATACAAAACCTGCTCACGGAAGTTTATAGTAGCTTTATTCATAACTGCCCAAACATGGGTGCAAACAAGGTATCTTTCAGTAGGTGAATAGAAAAAACATAAAGGCTTGTTACTAAGGGAAAACGTCAATCTGAAAAGGGTGCATATCGTTTGATTCCAACTCTATGACTATCTGGAAAAGGCAAAACTTGGGAAACAGTAAAGATGTTAACAGCAGCTAGAGGAGAGTGAGGGGTAGATAGAGGGAACACAGCGGATGCTTAGGGCAGTGAAACTATTTCGTGTGGTGCCATAATGGTGGGTACATGTCATCATACGTTTGTTCAGACCCATAAAGTGCACAACACCAAGAGTGAACCCTAATGCAAACCATGGACTTTGGGTGATAGTGACCTGTCAGTGTAGATTTATGCATTGTAACAAATGTACCATTCTGCTTTGGGATATCGATAGTGGGGGAGCCTATGCATGTGTCAAGGAAGAGAATATGTGTAACTGTCTGTACTTGCTGCTTGATTTTGCTGTGAAGTTAAAACCACTTTAAAAAAAAAAAAGTCTATTCTTTTAGTGAGAGGGAGGTGTACTACAATTGTCATATGTTTATTCATTTAATTCCCACAACAGGCACATTAGTAGGAACCATTGTTTTCCCATATTACAAGTGAGCTTATAAAGACACGAAAGGTTTATATTCCCAAGGTCATCAGACGCCGGTGTGCATACTTGCTATCATCGCAAATTCAAAACATTTTCAAGACTTTCTTGAAAGTATATAGCAGATTCTTTTTGCGTATCATCAACGAAAGCAAAATATTCACTCTCTAAAGACAGTAGAATTTTCTTTTCAGTTATGAGATGCTCCTGGCAGAAAAGCCTAGTAGTGAAGTTGGGTAGTAAAGCTTGTAATACTGTTATGTATAAAAACCAGTGTGTTCAAGCAGAATCACCAAGCTGCGGTCCTCAGACCACATTTGCGTCTGGGTATTTTGTGTTTGATCTACTCTGCTACTGGCAGGATATTTCACATGCAGTTCCATATATCAGGTCTCCTGAGTATGCAGAAATTCTTAAGCAGCATCAGCGAGCTGAAGACGGGTTGTAGCTCACCCTCTTAAGTGGCATATGTTCTCTTCAATTGCTTGGTCCCCATCATCCCCCATTTTCCCCTTGCCAAGTTTTAGATATGTTTTATCATAGTACTCCTGCTGTTATTTTTCATCTAGTAAAATTGAGGGAAATTTTTCTTATATCCATGTCTCTGCAGAAAACATAAGATAAGTAAAGAGGGCCCATGTTTTATGAAAAATAAGAATGCATATTTCTTTGTGGAAATGTTGAATATCCTAAGTATTTAATATGCCACTGCATCATGTCTATGTCAAAAACTCACCACTTTATTTGCTTATAGAAAAAAAATTCTGACCAACGTATGAAAAAAAATGTATGGTAAAATGTGTAATTAACTGAAAAAGACTGATGTTTAAACAGGACTAATTTTGAAATGCAAATAAAAAGTGGTGGTGTAGTAAAATGCAAATGTGTGTTAACTGGAAAAATGGCTCCGGCATCAAAGCCTTTTACAGATGCTAAGTTCATAAAGAAGTGTCTATGAAGGGTAGCAGAAATTGTAAGTCCCAAACAGAAACAAGTATTTGCAAATATATGTGTAGCTAAGAATACAGTTCAACGTGTAGAAGACAGACGTGAGAACCACAGGAGAAATTCATCTGAGCGATCTATTCCAGTTGATGAAAGTCCAAATGTAAATATTAAACCCTATGAAGCAATATGATTCATGCTGTAGAAGAGAATGCTTCCATGACCAAAGGACTTTAAGGCATTGGTACTAAGACAGGCACAGTTCAGAGCATTATTCATTTTGTGAGAAAAGTCCTGAAGAGTTGAATGTAATAATTTAATCGATGAGCATGAATAAGGGCACTGCTCCTGCAGTAGTATGAAACCTAAATCTAAGACAGCAATGTCTTACTAGGACAGACAACAGAAGCTTCATATGTGTTCACAGTAGCATTCATGAGGCATCTCTTTGAGCTCAAATGCAAGCAACAAAACAGATCAGGAAGAAAATAATGAAGAATTTCTGCTGGATATGTTCCTATAATTTGAACCACTGATAATTTGATGCTTTGCTTGATTTGGAAACCCAGTTATTAGTCTGCTGTACTACACAGATTCATAGTTTTGATATGCATGGTGCTGAAGACATGTTTGTATATACATACACATACATATCTTCATACATACACATAAAGGACTAAAAATGATGTTTACAATTCAAGTAACTTATTACCTGTCACCAGCAAAAACCCAATCAAAAATATGGCTTTTTTTTTTTTTGGTTGGTATTTTAACCATCAGAATTGTTTAAATGTTTTTGCAACAATTTTTGCACTAATTACACAAATTTATGATTTGAATAACTCACTCTCAGAGAAACTTTATCTTTTGGAAATTTAAATGGCACAACACATTTGGCCCATTTTCCTATGCTAA
Organism: Callithrix jacchus; assembly: GCF_049354715.1. NCBI lineage: Eukaryota > Metazoa > Chordata > Mammalia > Primates > Cebidae > Callithrix > Callithrix jacchus. The sequence continues at coordinate 6,631,640 of NC_133510.1, forward strand.
GACGGTTCTACAAACACAAAAGATATGGACTGAACACATTTCACAAATTCTGCATTTAAAGACCAAATTCTTAAACCAAAAGAAAGTAGTATGCATGAAGAACTGCAAATGAGTTGCTGCTGGAAAACCATGCAATGTAATCCAAAATCTAAATATGATGAAACCAAAAACCAGAATTCAACAAATTACACAAACTCTTATGCAAAATATTTATACATGTTGGGAAGTACCTATATTTGAGAAAATCTGTTTTCCATTGTAAACTGAAGCAAACTAAGCATCACTTAAAATTAAAAGATGCATTTCAACAGAATCCACAAAACCCAATACTGATACAGCAGAAGAAAGTAAAACATTTTTTGTGTCCAAACCAGATTAGTCATTAATGAAATATAAATGGTAATTGAAGTCATAAATCATATCTAACTTTTTATGTATTTGCTTCCATTTTAGCTAAAAGTAAAATAAAATATTATGTTTTGTTTGTATAATATTACATGATAAAAATAAATTTGGATTGTATTTTCAGTGGTTGATTTTTTTCCATCCATACAATTTTGTTCATTTATGTTGCCTGGCTGACCCAACGTAAAAGAAATGAGACATGATACAGTTTCAAATAAAGAATTTTATTATAACTGAGAAAAAAATGCAAGTCTGTTAGCTTAACTGCTTAGAAAAGGACCACACTAATTTGCATATAATTAATTATAATTTGTACATGTCTTTATAGTCATGTTTAAAACTGCAAAATTAGTGTGTCTTTGTTAAAATTACAGAAAAATTTAGGAAAAATAAAAGCATAAACATCCTCAATTTGTAACGTTTAAAAAATGAATTACTACTGTTTGGTTTACCTTTATCTACTTACAATAATTAGAAGAGTGACGAAGTGTAAGTGAAGTTATAAATGTGTGACTGACCCACAGCACAGTCGGTACTAAACACATATGAAAGCGCTAAAGGAATTTACACGTCTCAGAACTTTCGTTCAAAGATTCTATCCATGTTTGGAAGTAGAACTTTTTTCCAACAGAAAAAGTTAGAGACCCTTCCGAAGGGAGCATTATCTTCTCATTAAAAACCGGATTTTATCTTTGGTTCTATTTGGTCTAAAAACTCATAAATTTATGTTTCTTTTACATTGACAATTAATGTTAAGGTCTCTTCTTAAAATTATAATTTTTTCTGTCTGAGGAAATTCTTTCATATATAAATAATATCTCAATTATCAAGGTTATATGAATTATATTAAAAGGGTAACATTATCCATGTCTGTTGAAGATAAACTAAATTAAATGAGCCAAAAGATTAGATATAAAGAAGGATATTAAGAGATTATGGAATTGCTTCCCTCAAGATCTTTTAAAACAGTCCAGATACCCATCTGCCTACAATAGTTTAGGCAAAGTTTGCCTGAAGCCAGCAGGATGAAACGGAAAGATAACCTCTAGAGGTTTCCTGCAACCATATTTTTTTTTCTTAAATTTCACTCTTTTGCCCTCTAACTGTACTGACATCTTTTCAGTTTTTTGATGAAGATTCCGGGCAGCGTAGATTTTTCTCTTAATGTTAACACAATGTCACTCCAGTGTTTGTGTTTTTCAATGAGAAAGGAAAGTAGCCCAAAGAGACAAGTATTACCAAAGTTCAGACACTGTGTAAAACAATTAAGTACATTCAATGCAGGGGAACGTTATTAAAAATCAACACTGCCAAGTTTAACTTCTTAAAACCCTCCTGCATTTTTCATTTCCACAGCCTCACTGCCAAACGTTCAAATGATTCAGTATTTCAAGAATTGTTTTAAATGTACATATAAATTTAAAAACATAGAGTTAATAAACAAATGTAGTTAATGCTAATGGTTAGCTTATTGCTATAAAAAAGGTTGAAATATCTGCCTTATCAGAAAGAAAACACAAATGTATTGGATAGGCTTAAGTAGTAATAGAATTTAGTCAGGGCAGCTGTATAAAGCCTTTTCATTTGGGTACCTCCAAAAGTCTGAAGTAGGGAGGGGGGATTGCTATATACACAGAAACCAGCAAGTTAATGCCCCCGCCCCTTTGAATTAGGGAAGACAAGACCACCAAGATCATCAGCGGCTGCACTGAAATGACAGCTCAGTCACAGCCTACTCCTTTCATAATTGTTTTTGGGTTGGTTGATTACACAGAATCATAGAAACTTGGTTTTAATAAGTGCTTATTATTTATGTAAGAAGTTGATCAGTGGTTCAATATATAACAGAATCTTAAAAGATAGCATTTCTTTCTAATAAACACCTTTTCAAATTTGGCCAATCCCCTTTTCCGATTAGTCATTCGTACACAGAAATTTTGATCCTAAATTAGCCTGTGGCACTGATAGTACTTTAAACTGGCTTATATCCCTAAAATTGTGACATTTTACAAATATTCAGATAGTTTTATTAGCGTCACAGCTAGGAGGATAAACCTCTTGCTCTGTAATATATGTAATAATGGCTTACATAATGAATTATTGCACAAGATATTAACAAGTACTTGGCATTTTACTTCAAAGGGTTTGCTAGTTATTTAGGATATAATTACAAATGTTGTTTAGGACTCAGATTTTTATAGTGAAATTTGTTTATTCAGCAAAAAAATTGATCAGCACAGATTGCAAAACAGCACAAGTCAATTATTTATCAGGTATTACAATGAAGACTCATCAAAGAATATATATATGGGTATTCAATATATTCAAGAATATATGAGTAGTTCAATATATTTCTGCTAGCAAAAACACTGTGAAGTATGTGTGACTAAGAGTGGTAAATCACTTGAATATCATGTGGTTAACATTACTCTGTGAAGGGGCTTGAAGGAAGACAGCATTCCAAGGAAAAATATGTGGCAAGCGTTTCATAGTGCAGATGCCCTAAGTTTACTTAACTTGAAAAAAAAAGTGCTAGCTTTCTGACAGACACATAGGAAAATGGTGGCTTATAAAAAACATATAGGAATCACAACCTCCAAAGGCTTGATATTGTTTAAAGCTGTTACAATTTTCACATGTTTTTCATTCATTCATCAGAAGAAGAAAATATCTGTATTTCACAAAATAAATATACATGGTTTACAATAGAATCGAGACATTGTCATTTTATAGTTGTAATAGGCAATAGAAGATGTATTGTATGTTTCTACTAAATTATTTGAAATAATCATTAAAAGTGAAACAGAATATTTCGGTTTCATGTAAGTGCCCCAACTGGAGTTTATTGATAAAGTAACTGACTCCAAATAGATATTTTGTTAATTAAAATGGTTATAAAAATTTATTTTTAAAACCAATTTTAAGAAGATAAACATCATAATGTGCCTGACTATATTTCATTGTAATAAAGACAAGAGAAAGAGATGACTACAGTAGTTTATACATAACTGCAGAAACGGCTTGCAAAGCTAGAGCCACTCACTGCCTTGTTTCTTTCAATTATGCTATAATCATGGAACGAGAAGAAACATTTATCAGATCTCTTATCGGATGCAAGAAAAGACCAATCCTTAAGTTTTATAGTTTTTCATAAAGTATTGAAACTATTTACACGACACATTGTAGCTACCTTACTATTTCCACGTGATGCACACACCACTTTCTACAAAGAATTCAATAAATGAACAACATTTCTGGTCACTATTCAGAAGAAAAAATAACCTCATGCATACTGTATAAATCACTAGTCCAGTTTAATGTGAATTAAATGCATAAAATCCGTAAGTGTTCATGGGATTTTGCCCAAAACCTTTGAAAACCACAAAGAAAATGTGATGTTAGTTTTGTTAGTGAAAGATTCTCTTTTCATTTATGTTTCAGAAAGATATGAACCTTGTTAAGTGATAAAATTAGTTTAAATGTAAGACTTAACATAAGTCTGTTTAGTGAAGTTTAGAACTGTCAGGAGACTTGGCCATTCTATGTTCTCATTTTTTGTTGTTCAGGATTTCCTTGTAGTACCTGGAAAATGTGTGTATATGCAAGAAACGTGCAGGTTATAGTACTCATTTCAAAACAGTCTGCATTTGAAAACAATGTTTGGCAGAAGAAATCAGCAAAGACATAGGAAAAATATTAAAATCACTGTGGGAATGACAGCAAAAAATGGAGGGAGACAGCTTCCTCCAGTCTGATCCTTTATGATTCTTTTCTGGTTATTGAGTATATAAATTTCAATCCCCTTGTACAACTGAAGAGGGAAAACATGATTATCATATCACTCAAAGCTTCCCAACTTTCAATCCAGCTCTGATATAAATTCACAGTGTATAAAATGACTTTTGATATTTTGTTCCTTAACATAAGTATTAAATTTTATATGATTAAAATTTATTTACCCTTTCTTCCTTAATTTAGGTTTTTATTTGCTATTAATGCCATTCCTAACCCATCTTGGCAAAAAATACCTTTCTGTATGTGAACACGGGAAGTTTTAAAGTGAAAGATATCTTTAGCCTTGCACATAATTAGACTTTCAGAATAATTTTTGGTAAAATAAATATGTGAATGGAAACTGCTGTGACCACTTCTGCATCTTAGCTCCATAGATTCTCATCATGATGTTTCACAGAAAACAGAATTAGGAAGAAACAAATAGACAGTATTGGAATTGTTTGTTTTAAAAATTTACTTAATAGGTATTAGCTAGGTAGAAGCTATAGTACAAAAGTGAAGGATTCTTAGTGGATAGGAAACCTACAAAGAAAACATCTTTCTCCTCGCTGCTATAAAGAGATCCTGCAAATTGTTTCTACAACGGAAAAACAGGAGGCAAGTGTCTCAATACCAGCAGAACTGAGACAGAGCCATGAGCAAGTTGGTGGACAGCAATGTGGTACTCATGTTCATTTATTTTTCTAGTGCTATAAAATCTTCAGCGACTACAAGTAGTTGGCAGTGTTTACAGAAGAGCTTTGGGTACCACCAAATTATAGCATTTTCAGAAGAGAGTCCCTCTGTCATTCAGGAGCAATTGTTCTCAGTGCTGGGTTAGAGAAAAGGGGTGCCTTCCATTGACTGAATTGCTAACACCTTTCACTATTCTGCTTATGAGGATATTGAAGAAAGTGCTATCGAACTCTAGACATTTGAAAAATCTATTTAATGTATTTAATGTTTCTTAGTTCTTAAGGAGTCTGTTCTGCCTCTGCTACGTGTGCTCGGCTCTCATCAATGCTAATGGAAATTAACAACAAAATGGACCCTTAATCATGTATCTTACATTATAGAAAGGCATGATTTGCAGACTTGATTAGGGCTGTAACTGAACAAGATATTATACAAATTTGATTCTCTTCAAACATGTCCATTGAAATAATTCAACCAGAAACTTAGTATAAAATTTTCTTCTCCTAGATATTTTACCACTGTGATCCTATTTAAGCATATGACCCAGATGTAAAACCATTAAAAGTATTTGAATACTAGTTATTTACAAAAAGAAAGACATGCATTCATAGTTTATATTTCATTTGACATTCACTTAGCATTTACTTGGTACACCTCAATTTACAATACTTAATGTTTCTGAAAGTAAATAGTTTCCTTATTTTTCCAAAAAGCACTGTGCGAAAAGTATTTTCACCTGCTCTTACTAGGTTTAAAGTTTTTTAAGAGATACATACTTACAGAAATTCAAGCTGAGAAAAATACTAATCTATATAAATATACCGTAGGCAACACAGAACGTGTATTCCTTGGAGCTTAACAAAGTGAGATCTGGGAATTGCTGTGGATTTCAGTTATCCTGATACCGATTATCTGAGCATACCCAGTTTCCATGTGGCTTCTTGCTGTCTTTATCTATACTGCTTTCCTCCTCCTAAACGATGCACACTTTACTTCCCCGAAGACATCTCTGCTCCTACCAAGCTACTTTATTTTACAACCCCCAGCCAGAAATGTTTACTATTGCCAGGAATAATGTTCCTTACTTCCAGTCTTAGGTTTCAGTATTTTTCACTGTGGATAGTATATCACCATTGCATTGTAGGAGAAAAGAATTTGGGTAAAGAATACAGATTTTAGAAGATTATAAACATGGTGGTTCAATTTTTTTTAATTTGATTGTTTTTGTGCATATTGAGGCATTCTTATGTGGAATAATTTTACTTAATCTGTTGACTTTCAAATTCCTTTAAATCATGGAAAATATTCATTAAATGAAGTAAAAATGTTTTCTGTACGTGAGTTCTAGAATATTTGCTACACCCAAAATAATAGTTATCTAACTATCAGAAAAATGGCTGAAAATTATTATTAAATGTAAACTATTTATTTGCATCATTCAAAAATTCAAGAAAATTAATTTAATCTCATAAATCAAATGAAAATAGTGAATGTCAATAACCAGAAAGGAAATATAGCATAAAAATTCCGAAGACTTCTCGTATATTATTACAGCCAGTTAGAACATTTTAAAGATCTCATCCACAGTAAAACCAAAACACAGAATTTTCAGCAATAAACCTAACAATAAATATCAAAATAGTACTAAAAGTTTTACTAAGAAATCTTAAGAAAAATTGAAAGAATGTATAGAGAAACCTTTTACCTGTGAAAAGAAACTAATTAAATGATACTGAATACTTCCAAATGTCTTTATATACTGAGACAGTTTCAAGGACCTTATATGATTGCTTTAATTATTTTATTCATTTATAGTTTTTTTGAGACAGTCTCACTCTGTTGCTCAGGCTGGAGTGCAGTGACCCGATTGCAGCTCACTGCAACCTCCACCTTCCAGGTCCAAGCTATTCTCATGCCTCAGCCTCCATGAGTAGCTGGGATTACAGGCATAGGCTACCATGTCCAGCTATTTTTTTTAATTTTATTTTTAGTAAAGACAGGGTTTTGCTGTGTTGGCCAGGTTGGTCTCTAATTTAAGAGCCTAGTAGAATGATTTTAAAACCTCAATGATTGATTCTAGTTGGCTGATAAACAAGAGCTAAAAAATGTCTAGAAAAAAATTAAAATATAATCTCATTATACTTAGCTTATTAGAAAAGAGTTCACAAAATGATAATCTCTAGAGATAAGTGTGTAATGAAATGCTCACGTTAGTACAATGGTTTCAGAGTATAAAAATTATAGGGACAGAAATTTGGCAGCAGGTTATACTAATAGTTAATGTACACTAAAAATAAGTATATTTAATTTGACAATTTTATATAAATACCGTATCTTGAAGAAATAATCAGAGATCCTCACAAGAGTCATGCACGCATGTGAAATTATTTTACTACTTTATTTTGAAGCAAAAATACATAGATGATACCTTATAATGTAAAGTAGCATGAAACATTTTAATATTTTTTTAATTATTTAATTATATGAAGAAATGTTCTGAATAATTTGGTGCTAACAACACATATTATAAAGGACCATTATATGAATTGTTTTTTTTAAAAAGAAGAGGAAAAAAGGAGAAAGAATTTAAACACGAGAAAGGTTTAATGATCTGTATTTGTTTCTTTTAACAAATGGCATGGTGCAAAACAGAAAGCTGGAGTTATTTTTTATGATGCATACTTTTAAACCTACACAGAAGTAGGCAGAATAATGTAACAAACCCTCATGTATCCTCACCCAGACCTAATAAACATCTATTGTCAATTGACCTTTTCTGTTTTACCTCCCACATAATTTTGAAACAAATCTTAGCTATCACATAATCATAAGTATTTCCATATACCTTCTGAAGACAAGGACTTTTGAAGACTAAATATAATAACATTATCATCACATCTAGAATATAACAATAATTTTTATTTTTATTAAATATGTAGTCAATGTTTAAATTTCTCATAAATGTCATTTTTATACATGTTTTAATATAAAAGGCCATAAAGCATGGTTGGTTGATATGCCTCTTATAATCTATGACAGTTTCTGAACCTCGTATTATTGACATTCTTAGTCCATTTGATGTTAGGGACTGTTCTGTGTAAAATCAGATGGTTAGAATAATTGTTGCCTTTTTCCACTACTTACCAGTACCATCTCCCCATCTGTGAACACCAAAACTATCTCCTAACTGCCAAATGTCCTCTCAAAGACAAGATCGCCCGTGGTTAAGAGCCACTGATGTGTTTCCATTTGCAGACTGTTTGTTGAAGAGCTTGGAAGGTTTGTTGTGTGGAGTGTCCCACAGTCTGGATTTTACTGGTTACATCTCCATGGTGTAACGTTTAACATGTTCTTTCACCCTACATACTTCTGGTAAACTCTGTTGGCTTTAGAGGATTGTTCACATCACAGGCAGCCTGAGTTATTCTTTTTTTTTTTTTTTTTTTTTTTTTTTTTTTTTTTTTTTGAGACGGAGTTTCGCTCTTGTTACCCAGGCTGGAGTGCAATGGGGCGATCCCGGCTCACCGCAACCTCCGCCTCCTGGGTTCAGGCAATTCTCCTGCCTCAGCCTCCCGAGTAGCTGGGATTACAGGCACGCGCCACCATGCCCAGCTAATTTTTTGTATTTTTAGTAGAGACGGGGCTTCACCATGTTGACCAGGATGGTCTCGATCTCTCGACCTCGTGATCCACCCGCCTCGGCCTCCCAAAGGCCTGAGTTATTCTTATCTCTTTCCTCTCTCTCACCTACCAAATCAGTTAATCAAGTCCTTGTCATAAGGTCTCTGTGTGCTCCAATTTGCCTAATTTCCTCTTTCTTACTAAACTCCGCTAGTTCTGGCTGCAGTTGTCTTACATCTGGATTAATACTGCAACTTAGTAACTAGTTCCTGTTCTTTCAGTCTGATCCCCAACCAGTCTGTTCTTCACCCAGAAGTCAGAGTGATTTTTTTTCAAATGCACACCTAATTATAGCAACTACGACCTTGCACCTCTCCTCAAACACTTAAAACTCTTCGGTGGGCCGGGCGCGGTGGCTCAAGCCTGTAATCCCAGCACTTTGGGATTATATAAGCAAATTTTCTTAATTATTAATGGAGATAGATTGGTCAATAATCACAATCAAGAAATGGGAGGCTACAGTGCTTTGAAAAATACCTTCATTAACTATTCTTCTTCTATTCCATTAATACAGGCAGTTCCATAACTTCAATGAACCCTAATGCCTTATTTCCTGTTTACAAGTTTACTACTTAAATATAGGAAGATGTAAACATAAAGTACATTAGGAAAAAATTTTAGAATGCTTATTTAGCATCCAAAATAAAAGTTTTGGGGACCTATGTAATTATAATCTAAGTTAAAAGAGAATTTTAAATGAATAGAATAAAAATTATTAAGAACAAAGGGAAAATAAGAAAAAACAGTCACAACATAAGACTTCCAGTACGTTTCTCTACGCATTTAAGATACATTGAAGTAATAAAAAATTGGCGAAATCTGACAAACTTCAAATTGCAGTTAATGAACTTTTTATTTATCTTGAGCTTGTTGGTAGCATCCATCACACTTTTATGTTTTATTAACGTGCTAGACAATCATTATAGACAATTAGCACCTATTTATTCCAGATCTGTTGATTTAAGAATGTCTTTCATTTACTTAGATTTACTAGACTTTGTTTACAGAGAAGAGCTTTGAAAATCAAGTACTTAACAATGTACCCAGAGTAATGAAAGATATGAAGAGGTAGGTCTCATGCATGATTGAAGGAGCACAGAAAATTCCCATCATCAAGTACATTGTAGATGGCCATTGCCTAAATGGATAGATAGATGTGATAGAGTGATAGATGATAGATACATGATAGATAGATAGATAGATGATAGATAGATAGATACATAGATACATAGATGATAGATAGATAGATGATACATAGATTGATTATTGGAGCATAGATATGTAGATAAAGAAATTCATTCCCTTCTAAATCAAGGTTTTCCATTATTCTACAATTATTTTGTGTAAAGAAATTCCGAAAATATCAGGAAGCCCTTTATACAACCATCAGAACAAAAACAGCCCAACATTAAGTTGGAATTAGTTTTGATAATCCAACATGTTATAAGTGCCTTTGTGCCTCTACTGCTTCTAGTATTACAAATATTTAACAATAGATTTAACTATTTTATAATTCTGGAATTTTGCTATATGTTCTATGTTGTTCTTTTTTTTTTTTTTTAGTCCATTTGCCACAAGTACCATATAAGCAATATTTATAATTTCATCATTAAAAATTCTTCTAATACACATCACTACCTCTTGAAGTAGTTTTGACTCTAGATGATATATATAGATTTTTCAGACCAATTTTAGCTTATATTTCCAAAATATTTTAATTATACAGATTAAACTCAGGTAGGTTCCATCAGCTAGATATTTTGATATCAAAGCATGAAAACATTTGACATTAAATTTTGAAATGAAGACTGACCTTGAGGAGGGGAAGCTTATTGGAAATAGCCTGATGTATTCTTTATAATTAAAAGTAAATTCAGATCTTCTGCAAGATGTCAAAGAATATCTGGAATAAATTTCTGCAAAAATATATTTACTTTTATTGAACTCAGGCTCCTCTTCCTTTAATTTTTTTTTTTTTTTTTTTTTTTGAGACCGAGTTTCACTCTTGTTACCCAGGCTGGAGTGCAATGGTGCGATCTCGGCTCACCGCAACCTCCGCCTCCTGGGTTCAGGCAATTCTTCTGCCTCAGCCTCCCAAGTAGCTGGGATTACAGGCATGTGCCACCGTGCCCAGCTAATTTTTTGTATTTTTAGTAGAGACGGGGTTTTACCATGTTGACCAGGATGGTCTCGATCTCTTGACCTCGTGATCCACCCGTCTTTAATTTCTTTTTACTTGGATTATACACATTTTATCAAAAAGGCGTTATATTTAGTATCCAATTATCCAATATACAAGTATAGCACAAAATCAATAAATACATTTTAATTCAGTGAAACAACTTAATTCTTATTTCAAAATAAGTAATTCAAATAACCATGGTCATCCTTGTCAACTTCCTCTTTCCAAAAATTTCCCTCTTAACCTCCAGTCTCACAAAATGGGAAGCTCTCTTTATTCCGTTGTGTTCTAGACTCTATTTGCACACATTCAAGAATGTCCTCTACCAGGTATTCCTTCCAACTCCTCTGTCTTCAAACTTTTTCATTCTTGGTGACATTCTTCAAGCTCTTCAAGTTTCTCTTCTGTTTTCAAAAAATAGATGATAGATAAAGATAGAAAGATAAATAGTTATCTTAAAAGAAACACTTTCCTTTAATCTAATATACTTTTATGTAGATTATTGCTGGCTCTGAAGACAGAGGAAGGGGCCACATGCCAAGAAATGTAAATGATGTCTGAAAGCTGAAAAATTTAAAGACTTTTTTCTGTAGCCTCCAGAAAGAAATACAGCCTGCCAACATCTTAATCCATTTACAAAATTACAGGACTTTATTTTCTAGAGAAGTTTGAGTTTACAGTCAACTCAGCAGATGGTACAAAGAGTTCCCACAGGCTCTTCCTCTCCCACTTGTCAGTGACCCATGTTACTAGCATCTTGCCTTACATTTGTAACAAATGTGGTACATTTGTTACAATTGATGAACAAAGATTCATACATTATTATTACTGAAATCTCACAGTTCACACTAAGGTATACAACTTTATGTTGTGCAGTTCTATGGGGTTTGACAACTATATGCCATGTATTCATTGACAAAGTATTGTAAAGAATGATTTAACTCCCCTAAAAATGTCCTGTGCTCCACCTCATCAATTTGCTCCTCCCCTTGAAAACCTGGCAACTACAAATCTTTTACTGTCTCTATAGCTTTTTCTACAATGTCATATAGTAGAAACCGTAGTGTATATAGTCTTTTCAGATATCCTCTTTTTACTAAGCAATATTCATTAAGTATTCCTCCATGTCTTTTTATGGCCTCATAACTCATTTATTTTTACTGCTCAGTAATATTGCTGAATAAATTGTAGGGTTGTGTCACAATTAATTACACATTCACCTTTTGAAAGCTATCTTGGTTTCTCCCAGTTCTTAGCAATGATGAATAAACTTGCTATAAATATTCATGTGCAGTTTTGGTGTGAATATGTTTTTAACTCACTTGGGTAAATACCTAGAAGTACATTTTTAGGTTGTATATATGTGTGTGTGTTAACTTGGGGGCTAACTATTCTGCTGCATTCATCTGCTTGGCTATTCTTTCACAAGCGCTCACACACTATTTTCGTGATTATGATAGCATTATTGTAAGCCTTGAAGCTGAGTACTGTCCATCCTCCTATTGCTGGATCTTATAAGACTGTGTTTAGCTTTGTAAGAAACTACTAAACCACCTTCAAAACTACCTGTATCATTTTGCATTCCCACCAGCAAAAAATAAAACTTGCTCCACATCTTTATTAGCATTTGGTACTATCATATTTTTTAAATTTTAGATAGCACTATCCCATTATTGTGTTGTTATGTAAATTCTCCATGACATATATCATACATCATTTTGGAAGCTTATTGCTGATTGGTGGGGTGATTGTTCATGTATTTTGCCCATTTTAATAGGGTTATTTGTGTCTTTATCGTTGAGTTTTAATAACTCTTTGTATATTTTGAATAACAGTATTTTACCAGCTATGTCTTTTGCAAGTGTCTTCTCCCAGTCTGAAACTTGTTTTCTCATTCTCTTGAGGGTATATTTCACAGAGCAGAAGTTTTAAATTTTAAAAAAGTCCAACTTGTCAATTTTTTCTTTCATCGATCATTCTTTTGGTGTTATATCTAAAAACTTATCACAAAACCATAAGGTCACCTAGATTTTTTCCCACATCATCTCAACTTTTTATAGTTTAGTATTTTAGCTTTAGGTCTGTGATATACTTTGAATTAATTTTTATGAAAGGTGTAAGGTCAGTGTCTAGATTTTTTTGTTGTTTTGCAAGTAGATGACTAATTGTTCTAGCATGTGTTGAAAAGGCTATCCTTCCTCCACTAAGTTGCCTTTACTCCTGTATCAAAGACCAGTTGACTATATTTGTGTGTGTTTATTTGGGGGCTAACCAAGTCTGCTGCATTGATCTACTTGTCTATTATTTCACCAATACCACACTGTCTTGATTATTATAGCTTTATAGTAAGTCTTGCAGTTGAGTACTGTCTGTCCTCCTACTTTTATTTTCTTCAGCATTGCACTGGCTATTCAGAGTTTCTTACTTTTGAAAATAAATTTTAGGATCAGTTTACCAATATCCAAAAAAAAAAAAGACTGAGATTTTGATAGGAATTGCTTAAATCAGGAGAGGAGGTCAGTTCATCTCACACAGATCCAACCCACCTGCCCAGCTCATCACCAGGCAGCGAACCTGTGGCCTGGTCTCACACAACAGATTCCCCTCATCCCAAGCTGATTACACTGAGCGATGGCTGACCTGCATCTCTCTGGGGTGGAGCCCCCAGGAGACAAGTAAAAGACCATTGACACAATTACTACTAAAGTCTCTTACTCTGCTGCCTCAAAGATGGACAGGAAACATCACCCCAGAGCTGCAGTGGGCAGCCCAGGAGTACAAAGTCATGATCAACAGCCAGCACTCAAGTGGGACAGGAACCCACACTTTCAGAGCATTGAGAGCTAGGGCTGTGAAAAAACATAGGGGAGCCACACAAGTGAGCAGGATCTACCAACAGACGACTATGCCTAAGTGACACCTACTGAATCACTTCCCAAAGCTTAAATGTCAAAAATCTTACTAACGTACCCCTCTGTGAAACCAAAGACAAGATGTCAGCTACAAATAAAAACTCTGCACAAAGCCTTGGCCCTGTGAAAACATCCAGAAAAATCTACTGACTATATTCAATCTACACTGCAGTTAAAGAAACACCCATACGCACAGATAAGAAAGAACCAATGCAAGAACTCCAGTGACTGTGCCCCCACCCAAATCTCATGTTGGATTATAATCCCCAGTGTTGGAGATGGGCCTCGTGGGAGGTGAGTGGATCATGTGGGTGAATTTCTCATAAATGGTTTTGTATCATCTTTTTGGTACTGTCCTTGTGATAGTGAGTGACTTCTTGTGAGATATGATTACTTAAAAATGTGTAGCACTTCTCCCCTCCCTCTCTTGCTCTTGCTCTTACCATGTGACATGCCCGCTCCCCCTTGGCTTTCTACCATGATTGCAAGTTTCCTGAGGCCTTCCCAGAAGCCAAGCAGATACCAGCATCATGCTTCCTGTACAGCCTACGGAACCTTCAGCAAATTAAAACTCTTTTCTTTATAAAGTACCCAGCCTCAGGTATTTCCTTATGGCAATGTGAGAACAGAATAATATAGGTTTATAGCTCAAAATTTTACTTTTTGGTGCTAATAAAATGGTATTATGTTTTAATTGCAAATTGCAATTTTTTATTGCTGGTATACAGTAAAGCAATTGACTTTTGTATATTAATCTTGCATACTGCAACTTTGCTATATTCACTTACTAGTTCCAGAAGGGGATTTTTGGCAATTTGGGGTAGATTTCTAGGTAGATGGTTATGTCATCTACAAGCATACAATTTTATTTCTTCTTTCCCAATCATATACTTTAATTTCCTTTTCCCATCTTATTGAATTGGCTCAGGCTTTCAATATCATATTGAATAACAGTAGTGAGAATAGACATCTCTGGCTTTTTCTCAATCTTTGAAAAAAAGCAAAGAAGCATCTAGGTTCTCACCATTAAATATGACATTAACTCTAAGTTTAAAAGTGAAGCGTCTAGGTTCTCCCCATTAAATATGACATTAGCTATAAGTTTTTTGTAAATGTTCTTTACTCAGTTGAAGAAATTTGCCTCTGTTCCTAGTTTGCTGAGAGTTCGTATCAAAAAAGAATGTTAAACTTTGCCAGTTTTTCTCTGCATCTATTGATATAATCATGTGAGTTTTCTTTGGACCATTGATGTGATTGATTGCATTAATTGATTTTCAAATGTTGAGCCAGTCATAAATACCTGGAGAAGATTATATTTAATCATAGCTTATAATTTCCTTTTTAGATTATTGGATTTGATTTGCTAACATGTGGTTGAAGATGTTAATGTTCATGAGATATTTCAGTCTATATTTTCCTTTTGTGTTATTTATAGTTAATAAGGTTAAAGTTGGTGCTATATAATAAATTAGGAATTGTTCATTCTGCTTTCATTTTCTAAAGTACGCTGTATAAAATTTGTATCATTTCTTTCTTAAATGTTCTGTAGCATTTATGAGGGAAACCATCTGAGCCTGGTGCTTTCCATTTTGAAAGGTTACGAATTATGGATAACATGTTTTTAATGGATATGCATATATTCAGATTATCTCTTTTACCTCGTTGAGGTTTAGAGATTATGTCTTTCAAAAAATTGGTCCATGTCACTTAAGTTATCAAATTTTTGGGCCATGGTGTCATTCATAATATTCTATTATTATCTTGCTAATGTCCATAAGATTAGTAATAATGACCTTTCTTTCATTTCTGATATTAGTAATTTGTGTCATCTGTTTGGTTTCTTTGGTTAGCCTGGCCAGAGATTTTTCAATTTCATTGATCTTAAAAGAACCATCTTTTGGCTTCATTGATACCATCTACTGTTTTTCTGTTTTCAACTTCATTGACATCGTTCTTTTTTCTGAAGACGAAAGCTTAGATTATTGATTTTAGGTATTTCTTCTTGTTTAATACATTCATTTAATGCTATAAATTTCCCTCTTAGTACTGCTTTTGTTGCACTCCTCAGATTTTTCTTGTTGATTGAATTCAAAGTATTTTTAAAGATTTTTTGAAATTTATTTTTCAGAACCATGTGTTATTTAAGTGTGTTGTGTAACCTCCAAATAAGATTTCACAGCTATCTGTCTATTCAATTTTAACTTAATTCTATTGTGTTTTAAGAACATACTTTATATGATTTCTAATCTTTTAAATTTGACGATATGTATTTTATAACCTCAAATGAATTCTATCTTGGTGAATGTTTCATGTATCCTTGAAAAATATGTGCATTCTGCTGTTGTTAAATGAAATATTCTATAAATGTCAATTAGATCCACTTGATTGATGGTGCTATTCAGTTCAATTATGTCCTTGCTAATTTTCTGCCTGCTGTGCTGTCAATCACAGTTAGATGGATGTTGAAGCCTCTAACTAAAGTAGTGAATTTGTCTATTTCTCATTGCAGATCTTTCCATTTTTCCCTTTTATATTTTTAGGCTCTCTTGGCAGGAGAATACCCATTAAGGATTGTTATGTCTTCTTGTTGAATTGACCTCTTATCATTATGTAATATCCTTCTTAATTCCTGAAAATTTTCTTTGTTCTTAAGTCTGCTTTTTCTGAAATTAATAGTGCTACTCCAGCTTTCTTTTGATTTGTGTTAGCAAGGTATATATTTTTCCTTCCTTTTACTTTTTTTTTTTTTTTTTTTTTTTTTTTGAGATGGAGTTTTGCTCTTGTTACCCACACTGGAGTGCAATGGTAGGATCTCGGCTCACTGCAACCTCCACCTCCTGGGTTCAGGCAATTCTCCTGCCTCAGCCTCCTGAGTAGCTGGGATTACAGGTGCACGCCACCATGCTCAGCTAATTTTTGTATTTTTAGTAGAGACAGCGTTTCACCATGTTGACCAGATGGTCTTGATATCTAGACCTTGTGATCCGCCTGCCTCGGCCTCCCAAAGTGCTGGGATTATAGGTTTGAGCCACTAAGCCAAGCCTTCCCTTTACTTTGAGTATATCTTGTGTTTATAAATCACATTTCTTGTTGATAACATATAGTTCAATCTTCTTTTTTAATTACTTGGTCAATATCTGTCTTTTAATTGATGTATTCAGACCATTCACATTTGAAGTAATTGTTGATATAGATGAATTAATATCTACCATATTAGTCACCATCAAAGAAGTCATTGCACTTGTTTCTTGTTCCTTTTTTATACTCCCCTATCTGAGCATTTTCTATTATTCCAAGTTCTCTCTTTTCTTAGAATATTATCATCCTTTTAAAAAATGTTGCTTGTGGTCTTTATAGCTTTTGCAGTATATATTTACAGTTAATATAAGTACATATTCAAATAACAGTATATCAATGTGTCATGTAGATTGTTGTAACATATTTCTTCTTTTTCCACTTAACATTCCCATTATTTATTTTACTTGCCTATAAGCTATACTCATTTAACACATCATTGCTATTATTATTTTGAACCCAGTTTTCAATACTACCAATTAAGAATAAGAAAAGTAAAATTGTTTATTTTATCTTTTGCTATTCCTTTCTTAATCCTCTTCATTTTTTAATATAGATTCTAGAATTTTAGCGGTGTCATTTTCCTTCTCTTTCTAGAACTTTTCTTACAAGGCAGGTGTACTGATGACATATTTCCTATTTTTGTTTTCCTGAGAATGTTTTGTTTATTCTTTCCTTTTAAAAGTTCATTCCACTAAAAATAAAATTTTTAAGCTGATGGGCGCTTTTTCTTTCAATATCTAAATATTTTACTCTACCATCTTGCTTGCGTGGTTTGTGATGACACCTTGATTTTTTTTTTTTTTTTTTTTGGACACGGAGCTTTGCTCTTGTTACCCAGGCTGGAGTGCAATGGTGCCATCTTGGCTCACAGCAACCTCTGCCTCCTGGGTTCAGACAATTCTCCTGCCTCAGCCTCCTGAGTAGCTGGGACTACAGGCATTCACCACCATGCCCAGCTAATTTTTTGTATTTTTAGTAGAGACAGGGTTTCACCATGTTGACCAGGATAGTCTCGATCTCTTGACGTTGTGATCCACCCGCCTCGGCCTCCCAAAGTGCTGGGATTACAGGCTTGAGCCACCGCACCCGGCCGACACCTTGATTTTTAACTCAGTGAGATGCATGTTAGACTTCTGACTTATGAACTATAAGATAGTAAATTTGTGTTGTTATGACTCGCTAAGTTTGTGGTAATTTGTTTAAGCAGCAACAGAAAACTAATATGCTTTTTTAGGTCTTCAATATCTCCTAGCTTAAATAGAATCTAATTGATCATTCTCTCTCAAGGTTTATTCTCTTCAAATCTATCTTTAATACTGCTGTCAGAATGATTGATCAAATATTAAAATTTGACAGAGCCTCCATTTTATTTCCTAAAATTCTGCAAGCTACAAAATAAAGACCAAGCATGTAACATGAAAAAGGAAGCCCTCTATGACCTGGCCCCACTCACCTAGCTGGCTTCAGTTTTCATCAGTATACTTAAACTTTGTCTGCTCATAATACCAAACTACTCATAACTTCTACTAGGAAAGTTTCTTTAGTTTTAAGTAAATGGAAATAGAAGCTGGTTAAGTAAAAATGGAACTCACTGAATGGGTTCTGGATTAATTAATGTAAAGCGCTTGGATGACAGGGATCATCTCACTAGAGAGCTGACCGCAAATGACTCAGCACCAATACTAATTGCCATTGGTTTCCATGTGTCTGCAGAAGGCTTCAATTTCTGGAATAAAGAGGAGTAGATTCACTTCTTTTATATGCAAAGCCCCCACTTATCTTCAATCTCGCTACCTCCACAGGACAACCATGTGGCCAAGGAGAGTAGGATAGATTGATTATTTCATGCTTTTGATCCAGGACCTGCAATCTGCAATACAAGGAGAGTAAAAGATACTAGTCAAATAAAAATAAAAAGTCTATACATATACGTGCTTCATAATTTTACTCCATTCCCAACTTTCTTCACCTAGAATAAAAACACCAGATTCCCTCCTTTCAGCTCCAGTAATACCTTGGGTGCAAGCGTCTCTCAGCCCTGAACTCTTTATCTTCACATGCTCTTCATAGATGTCAGTTTCCTCAGCTGGGCTTTAAAATTAAGGTCTTTCCACACTGGTTTTAGAAGATCAAGCCTCCCTTTCTCTTTACCGGTCTACCTCTCTTCTTCCTTCCTTCCTTACTTGCTTCTTTTCTTCCTTTTTTCTCTTCATACACAGGTACAGTTTCAGTCTTGGTGCACTAATGAGTAGGTCTGGGGCAAAGAGAATTGGATGTCTTAAAAGAGTTTGAATAGGAATTCAAGTCAATCCTTTCCAGATTATAAGCTTAGGTGACATTGGGAGTATAAAATCTAGTACTAAAACAGATGCATAATTAAATAAAAGCATTAGAGTATACATGCTAAATAAAAAGCAAATCATAGAATTGCACTCCAATAATGGCTGTAAGTTTTTTAATGTTGATATTTAATAAAAATTTTACTAACTGCAACACAGCACTGAGAAGGACACAGTTCATGTTATACTCTCCAGAGAAAACCAAACTATTACTTTTACATCTGCATGAACAACTAAAAACACTTATTAAAATATATAAAATATCAGATGTTAAGTCACTGGACTTGAAGCAACACATTTCAGTGATCCCAGAGAAGTGAAAAGCAAATCAAGTAAGCCCAGGAACTGGCTCCACGTGCTTCCTTGAAAGCGTATTCCAGATGCTACATAGAGAGAAAGGAACCCAGCCAGATCCCACCAGAAACTGTAAGTTTAGCAAATCGAGTTGGTAGTCTAGAGAACGAGGCCAAGGAGGCTAAACATCTAAGGACAGAGTATCAAAAAGAAAAGAGCTGCATCCAGAGGCAACTCTGATGACCTCCAGATGTCTCCATCAGCCTATGCATGTAAGAAAACTCCCCAAAGCTGGGGGAAAATTGACACTTTACAGAGCCAGGTATAGTGTGTGTTTCTACCAGTCAGATTGAAAAACCTCATAATTCATGGAGAATAGAGTAAAATACACCGAGGGTCCACCTCATTGGTGGGGAATAATAGGCTATAGACTAAGAACTATTCCCAGTCTCACATAACAAAGTTAGAATGCAAGACATGAATATGTAAAATATATCAAAACTAACCTGTGTCCCAGAACAAAGCTCAAGAATAAGTATAGACATACAAAAATGTCCAGCATTCAATAAAGTAAAATCCACAGTGACTGCCAGTCAACAAAAAATTATATAGGTATTTAATATAGCAGAAAAATAAAATCTATAAAGAAGAGAAAAATCCACCTTTCACATGTTTAAAACGTTATGTAGATAAATGCAAGATATTAAAAAATACCCAAATCAAACACGTGAATGAATAACTGAATCCTGGAATATACAAACAATGGAATACTACTTAGCAATACAAAAGAATAAACTATTAATACATACTACAATATCCAGGAATCTCAAAATAATCATGCTGAGTTAAAGAAGCCAAATAGAAAAGAGTGCATTCTGTGTGCTTCTATTTATAAAAATCTAGTAAATACAAATTAATCTATAGGGGCAGTGGTTGTTTTGAAATGGGAGGAAGGGAAGGATACCTGGGAAGGTAGAAAGAAAGGGTCACAAAAGGGCATGGTAAATTTGGGGCACTGACAGGTATATAGATAATTATCTTTATTATGGTGATGGCTTCATGGATATACACATATAGCAAACTTATCAAATTATATTCTTTAAATATTTGCAGTTTTATTGAATGTCACTCAAACTTTAATAAAGCTGTTATAGATTGCTTTGTGGCTGGATATAATTCTAAATGGACCTCTTTTATTTCAACTCAACCCAGAAGCAGATCAGAGGGGGAAGAAATGGCAAGAAGACAAAGACAGAGTCATGGGAAATTTTACTAATACTTCATTTTACGGAGAAACAGGTTGAAGGGCTGATGTTTCTCTCTTGACTCTCCCAAAGGGGTAAGATTCCCAACTAAGTGGCATGGATGTACCTCAGAAGATTAATGAAATCTCAGAAGAGAGAGATTGAGGAGGGAGTTGAGTTCTTCAAACAAATTGTACATGGCTTCAGATAATAACCAAGCATCCTGCCATGACCTTAGGATTCAGAAAAATAGGTTAAGCATGCAATACTAAGTCATTTGAAAGATAAAAAGGTCTCAAACATGGTGAGAAGCAAGTCAAATAGAGTTTTGGCTCTGACCCTGTGAAACAAGAGCAGTTAAAAGAAATGTCAGATATGCAAACTACAACAGTCAAAAGGGAAAAAAGAAAGAGGAGGGAAAAGGCAAACAGATGGAGAAGGGGAAGAGAAAAAAAAGAAATGTTGAGAAATAATGGGAAAAAGTATAACTAAAGATAATGAAGAGAATTCTCCATGAATACTTTCTTCTGTACCATTACTTAATCAGATCAAAAATTTGATTTTTTAAATCCAGAGATAGAATTATTAAAATAGAGAATAAGAGTAGAGGGTAGTTGTAAAGCTAAGAATACAAATTGAAGAAAGCAGTTTTGTAATTAAGTTTTTTAAAATAGGGGAAAGTTGTTTAAGGTTTTTACTTTTGGGCTGAGGATAAAAAAATGTATTTGGATTTTCAAAAAATATTTATTTCTTTTTCATACATACATAAAACTAGTGCCATTTAAATGCAATAAACTTTTTTTTTGTAAATTGGAAACAGGCTAGACAAAGTCAAAATGCAAAATGAAACCTAGGAAAAGCACTCAATATAATCATAGTAAATTCACTAAAAATCTAGTTAGAAAGACAATAAAGACATGGAGTACAAACATGATCCAACCTAAATATTAATGGTTTTCTTCAGTAAGCAACTCAACAAATGGAACAGAAGTTTTTAATGATATAATACAAGAAAACTTTCTGAAATTAAAGAACTGGATCTGCAATTTATAGGGAGATATTGTATTCCAGGGAAATAATTGTATCATCAATAAAAATGTAGAATGTAATAAACAACAGTATGAAATTACAATGTACCACCTCAATGCAGGGGAGGAAGATATTAAATCCTATCAGTGCAATTGGAGAAGGATTCAGGACAGAGATGTCATTTGGGGTGCGCCTTGAATCCTAGATTTCTTTGGAAAACAATGGTAGAAAAATATGCAGCCAAAAGTATGAGCAAAACCAAAATGAGAGATTTTAAAAATTATTTGGGGGAAATACCATAAATGGAAAGTTGACAGAAAGGTAAATGTGGAAGTATAGCTGAAGAGCAGAACTAACTTGGGAAAAAACTTCGCTAATGTGCTAAATCTGGAATTTATTCTGTAAGCAACAAGAAATTGTTGGAATTTTTTTAAAATTACACTTCCACATGTTCCTGAAAAGTAATTTTCAGTAATTGGAATATTTTAGTATTGGAATGTTACTATTCCAATATACAATTCCTCTACTAAGCCAAGAAGTTTTAATAAAAGCTGTCATTAATATTTCAGATTTAATACTACTCCATTCTGCCCTGCAAAACTGTAGAAGGGCTTAGTCCATTGGTTTACAATCTGGGACATTTGGCAATATCTGGAGACATCTGAGATTGTCACATCTGGGAGGACAGTGCATTGGTAACTAGTGGGTAAAGGCCAGGTTTGCTGCTGTTTGTTCTATAGAGCAAACAACAGTCTTCTTACAACAAAGAATTATCAGGCTAAAGTGTCAAGGTTGAGAAAGCCTGGCTTAAAGCTAAGCTGATCAGAAAAATCAAAACAAACATTTATTAATATTCTCTCGAGGTGTCCAAAAATTGCAACACTGCTGACTGGTAAGAGGCTCTAAATGCAACTCCTCACCATTTACAGTTTCCAGTCCCAACATAGAAACATCTTTCTACCAGAGTTCTATTCAAAATTCTATCCTGCCACGCTGCCCATCCTTGAGATCCAAGGATATTGGCCAAGTAAAGTCCCTTTCTATAATCTATCACCTTTTATTTCTTAATCTCACGTAATTCTATACTGTTCACTAACTAATTCTCTATTGCTGCTTTCTTAACTCTTCCTCTGGGCCTTCTGGAATCCCATTTCCTTATAGACAATTTTTTCTACGTCTTCTAAAATGATCATATATTTTTCTATAGCTTTCTCAAATGTCCAAAACACCATAAGGGCTGGGAAGAAAGTAGATAGTCATCTTAATTCCTAATTTTTTTCTTTTTACACCATAATGTAACTTGCTTGCAATTTTTTTTAGGCTCATGATACCTGGCTACATACTCTCAACATCTTTATCTGCCATTTATTACCCTCTTGGTCATTCATATGGTTTGGCTGGGTCCCACCCAAATCTCATCTTGAATTGTAGCTCCTATAATTCCCACATGTCTTGGGAGGGACCCCATGGGAGGGAATTGAATCATGGGAGAGAGTCTTTCTCTTGAGGTTCTCATGATAGTGTATAAATTTCACAAGATCTGATGGTTTGATAAAGGGAAGGCCAGGCACAGTTGCTCAAGCCTATAATCCCAGCACATTGCGAGGCCAAGATGGGTGAATCATTTGAGGTCAGAAGTTCAAGACCAGCCTGATCAACATGGAAACCCTGTCTCTACTAAAAATACAAAAAATATATATATTTTTGGAGGCCAAGGCAGGTGGATCACGAGGTTAAGAGATCGAGACCCTCCTGGTCAACATGGTAAAACCCCATCTCTACTAAAAGTACAAAAAATTAGCTGGGCATGGTGGCTTGTGCCTGTAATCCCAGCTACTCAGGAGACCGAGGCAGGAGAATTGCCTGAACCCAGGAGGCAGAGGTTGCAGTGAGCCGAGATCACACCATTGCACTCCAGCCTGGGTAACAAGAGTGAAACTCCGTCTAAAAAAAAAAAAATAGCTGGATGTGGTGGCACATGCCTGTCGTCCCAGCTACTCAGGAGGCTGAGGCAGGAGAATTACTTGAACGTGGGAAACAGAGGTTGCAGTGAGCCAAGATTGTGACATTACACTCCAGCCTAGGAGACAGAGACTGTCCCAAAAAATAAAAAATAAAAATAAATAAAGGGGAGTTCCCTGCAAATGCTCTTTTGCCTGCCATCATGTAAGATGTGCCTTTGCTCTTTCTTAACCTTTTGCCATAATTGTGAGGCCTCCCCAGCCATATGGAACTGTCAGTCCATTAAATATCTTTCCTCTATAAATGACCCAGTCTCGGGTATGTCATTACTAGCAACATGAAAAAAGACTAGTACCGTAAATTGGTACCAGGTAGTGAGGCACTGCTGTAAAAATATCTGAAATGTGGAATTGACTTTAGAACTGCATAACAGGCAGAGATTAGAACAGTTGAGAGGGCTTTGAAGAAGATAGGAAAATGTGGGAAACTGTGAAACTTCATAGAAACTTGGAGAGCTCAGAAGACAGGAAGATGTGGGAAGGTTTGGAACTTCCTAGAGATTTGTTGAATGGAATGGCTGAGACCAAAATGCTGATTGTAATATGGAAAATAAAGTCCAGGCTGACAAAGCATGCAATACCGAGGTAGTCTCAGATGGAGATGAGGAACTTCTTCAGAACTGAATTAACGGTCACTCTCGCTATACAGAGGGACTGGTGGCATGCTGCCCCTTCCCTAGAGATCTGTGGAACACGGAACTTGAGACAAATGATTTGGGGTATCTGGGGGAAGAAATTTCTAAGTGGCAAAGTGTTCAAGAAAAAGCAGATCATAAAAGTTAGAAAAATTTGCATCTGATGATGCAGTAGGAAAGAAAAACCCATGTTCTGGGGAGAAATTCAAGCTGGCTGCAAAAAATTTGCATAAGTAACAAGGAGCCAAATGCCAATAGCCAAGATAATGGGGAAAGCATCTGCAGGGCATGTCAGCAATCTTCATGGCAACCCCTCCCATCAAAGGCCCAGAGGCCTAGGAGGAAATAATGGTTTCCCAGGCTGGATCCAGGGCCCCACTGCTGTGTGCAGCCCTAAGACTTGGTGCCCTGCATCCCAGCCGCTTCAGCACCAGCCATGTCTAAATGAGGTATGGTTCAGGCTGTGGCTTTAGAGGGCGCAAACTCCAAGCCTTGGAAGCTTCCAAGTGGTGTTGAGCCTGTGCATTCCCAGAAGTTGAGAATTGAGATTTGGGAACCTCCTCCTAGATTTCAGAGCATGTATGGATGACCAGTCAAAAGTTTATTGCAAGGGCGAAGCCTCCATGGAGAATCTCTGCTAGGACAGGGCAGAAGGAAAACGTATGGTGGGAGCCCCCACACAGAGTCCCCACTGGTGACTGCCTAGTGGATCTGTGAGAAGAGGCCCACGGTCCTCCGGACTCCAGAATGGTAGATCCACCAACATCTTGTACCATGAGCCTGGAAAAGCTACAGACACTCAAGGCCAGTTCAAGAAAGCAGCCAGGAGGAGAGCTGCATCCTGCAAAGCCGCAGAGGTGGAGCTTGCCAAGGCCACGGGAGCCCCTTTTGCATCAGTGTGCCCTGGATGTGAGACATGAGGTCAAAAGAGATCATCTTGGAACTTTAAGTTTTAATGACTGCCCTATTGGATTTAGGCTTTACATGGAGCCTGTAGCTCCTTTGTTTTGGCCAATTTCTCCCACTTGAAATGGATATATTTACCCAAGGTCTGTACCACCGTTGTATCTGAGAAGTAACTGACTTGCTTTTGATTTTACAGGCTCATAGGCAGAAGGGACTTGCATTGTCTCTGATGAGACTTTGGACAGTGGACTTTTCAGTTAATGCTGAAATGAGTTAAGACTCTGGGGCTGGGCATCGTGTCTCATGCCTGTAATCCCAGTAATTTGGGAGTCTGAGGCAGGCAGATCACAAGGTCAAGAGTTTGAGACCAGCCTGGCCAACATGGTGAAACCCTATCTCTACTAGTAATACAAAAAATTAGCCAGGCATGTGGCACACACCTGTAGTCTCAGTTACTCAGGAGGCTGAGGCAGGAGAATTGCTTGAACCCAGCAGGCAGAGGTTGCAATGAGCCAAGATTTCACGCCTCAGCATTCCAGCCTGGGCAACAGAGTGAGACTTTATCTCAAAAACAAACAAACAAAAAAGACTTTGGGGAACCGTTGGAAAGGCATGATTGGTTTTGAAATCTGAGGACATGATATTTGGGAGGGACTGGGGCAGAATGATATGGTTTGGCTATGTGCTTACCAAAATCTCATCTTTAATTTTAGCTCCCATAATTCCCACGGCATGGGAGGGACCTGGTGGGAGGTAACTGGATCATGGGGGTGGGTCTTTCCTGTGCTGTTCTCCTGCAGGAGTTCCCCTGCACAAGCTTTCTTGCCTGCCGCGCTGTAAGAAGTCCCTTTGCTCTTCCTTCGTCTTCCACGATGATTGTAAGGCTTTCCCAGACATATGGAATTGTGAGTTCATTAAACCTCTTTCCTTCATAAATTACCCAGTTTCGGGTATGTCTTTATTAGCAGCATTAGAACAGACTAATACAGCCAACACCCAAATTAATTAAAAACACCAAACCTCTGCCAGTTGCAGTGGCTCACACCTGTAATCCCAGCACTTTGAGAAGCCAAGGCGGGTAGATCGCAGAGGTCAGGAGTTCAAGACCAGCCTGGCCAACTTGGCAAAACCCCAACTCTAATAAAAATACAAAAATTAGCCAGACATGGTGGTGGTCCCCTGTAGTTTCGGCTACTCAAGAAATTCAGGCTAGAGACTTGCTTGAACCTGGGAGGTGGAGGTTGCAGTGAGCTGAGATTGTACCACTGCACTCCAGCCTGGGTGACAAGAGCGAGACTTCATCTAAAAAAATAAAATCAAACCTTTATTATCCCAAATACAGTCATGATCATGAGTAATTCCAAAGTTCACATGCATAATTTACCCAATACCCTAGTCCCACAAATCTCCTCAATCCCAGTGTCTCCGTATCTACTGTCTTTTAATGCAACACACAAAAGTGCATCACTTTGAATGGCCCCACCTGTGAAACAAACAACCACAAAGTTCAAGACTCCTGTTCTTTACTGGGGCAAGAGCCAGAGTATCTAGGTGCTACAGAAACTAGCCATTGCTATGTTAAGCAAAAATGAAAACACACTGTTGAAAGGAAATTGGGTCAGTAAGGGAATAATCTGGAGCACTGGAGTGAGGCTCTGAAAACGGCAGGACAAAATGAAAAGAGTAGACAGAACAGTAGCTGTAGTTATACCATTTAATTGATCCAATAAGTATATCGCTGCCCATTATCGATGTCACTGATGGCTGTGTATTGAGGATTGATTCAGTGCTACTTGCTATCCCTCGAATATTGGAGGTAGCTACTACCTTTGCAAAATGGATTTTCTATTGACTTCATGTCTTTGCAAGACCAGTTCTTTATTCAAAACAGAAGGCAAATGTGTTTCATGCCACCATGTCTTGGCATAAAACTGCTCATTGCTTTCTTCATCTGTAAAGTTCATGTTTCAAAATCTAGCTGAGTGATCTACTAGGAAGTCTTGTCTCCCCAGCCAACAGAGTTAACCACTCCTTTCTTTGTGTCGTCTCTGTATCTAGTACCTCAAATTACAGCATTTTAAATATCTTATTGCAAGTATTTACTTGTATCCGCATTTCCTGCCAAACAGCAGTGACGGGAAAGACACACCATAATTCATCTGTTAGTGAATTCTCCAATATGGTGGTCAGCATTGTAGGGGCAAGATGGATTTCAGTACTGAGAATATCACACTTACATTGAGGACTCCTTAGTTTCTCTTCAAACAACCATATGATCTTCATATATTCTTTTTTATAAATGAATGAAGTTGATTTTTGGATTAAAATTAAAAAATAAGATATTGTGATCTGGACCCGGCAGAGCTTCTCCTAGGTATAGGCAAAATGGGCTTAAGGCCACCTACTTTGGATATCACCCCTACTCCCAGTGGAGATAGTCTATTGATTCTGAAAAAGTTCCTATTCTAATACAAATGTTGATGCATAGAGTCCATAGGTTATTAGATTAATATAGAGCAGAACAGGGTGTAAGGAGTAAAATCAGAGAGAGAGAAGGAAGACAGAAAAGCAATCCCATGAGGAAAAGAGAGGTGAATGGATACCCAGTGAGGACACCTAGATCCCTAAAAACGTATTGGGTGATGAACAAAATGCCCAGGTTTAACTTCATCTATGTCACAGCGTTTCTTGATTGAGTCAATTCTTACTGAAGGTAAATGCCATTTGTAGGCCTACAAAACAAATTCCAACTAGTTTCCTTAATCTGTAAAGTGAGAACACCTTTACAGCTTAAATGTTAACATAATAATTTCTGTTTTCCAGGTCGCCTTTTTTTTTTTCTTTTTTTTTGAGATGGAGTTTTGCTCTTATTGTCCAGGCTGGAGTGCAATGGTGCAGTCTCAGCTCACTGCAACATCCACTTCCTGTGTTGAAGCGATTTTCCTGCCTCAGCCTCCCGAGTAGCTGGGATAACAGGTGTGTGCCACCACACCTGGCTAATATTTGTATTTTTAATAGAGACAGAGTTTTGCCATGTGGGCCAGGCTTATCTGGAACTCCTGACATCAGGTGACCTGCCCGTCTCAGCCTCCCAAAGTGCTGGGATACAGACATGAGCCACCATGGCCAGCCCAGGTTGCTTTTTAAATTAAACATAGAATAATACTAAGAAATGTTTATAGAGTGAAAATAGAGAAGCATAGTATATTTCATAATTACGATGAAAATAAAAAGACAGCAAAAATATGAAATCGCGATTTCAAATCATGGCATAAACTGTGTGACTGTAAGGGTCTAGTTTTAATCATGTGCTAAGCAGTCATCAAGGTTAAATTCTCAGTACTCTCAGTCATTCTCAGTTTTCTACATGTTGTAAGCTAAACTATGATAACTTAGAAGTGAAACTACACAGAAAGCTTTGAACATATTAACTATCCTGCAATCTTTGTCACTCAACTTGCTCTTACAATAATGAAAAACTTACCCTCACCCCCACAGAAAAATGGATTGAATTCCTTAAATCCTGATTACTTTCTGGTTTTTGGTATCCACTATGGGCACCTGAATAAACATAGAAATTTTGAAGGTTTAACGTGTCTACCCCCTAAAAACATCGGTTGATGAGTACACTTGATGCAGAACTACAAATAATAAACAGAAACTGAAGGACTTACTGTCAGAATATCACGGCTTAACCCTAGAGATAATGAAAGCAGAGGCCAGAGCCTGCTTTATAAAGTAGACACAAATACATTTTATGCTTACAAAGTATCTTGGCTAGGTAAATTTTTGTTTATGTTTCCATTTATTTCATAATGACAAAAAAAGAAAAACTTTTACAGAAATTAACACACAATATGGAGATATAAGTTTCAAAGCATGAAATGATCAACTTTTATAATGATTTAATCAACATATAAGGTCAGGTACAATGGCTCGCTCTTGTAATCCTAGAACTCTGGGAAGTCAAGGCAGTCAGATTGCTTGAACCCAGGAGTTTGCGACCGGCCTGGGCAACACAGCAAAACCTCATCTCTACAAAAAACACAAAGAAAAATATCCGGGTGTGGTGATGTGTGTTTTTAGTCCCAGCTACTCAGGAGGCTGAAGTAGGAGAATCCCTTGAGCCAAGAAAGTGAAATCGGCAGTGAGCTGTGATCAGCTGCCCTCCAGCCTGGGTGAAAGAATGAGATCCTGAGATGCTGTCTCACAAAAAAAAAAAAAAAAAAAAAAAAAAAAAAAAAAGAAAAGAAAAGAAAGAAAAAAATATAGAGAGAGTGAGAGAGAGAAAATAAGTTTAGCATTTAGAGGGATGGGGTTTGTCTGTAAGTGCATAGAATCCAATTGTCCCACCATAAAAAAAGAAAATCAAGGTCCAGAAGGAATGCCACCTGTGCAGCATCAGCTAGTTGTGAATGAGTGATGAACAGAGAAATCTTGAATCCCGTCTCATGCTTTTAAGCCAGTCAAACTATGATGCATGGGTTAAGTTGAATTTGGTGCTTGATTTTGTTAGGGCTGAATGACATGTATAATTTAATGGCTAAAAATATCTAAAAAGAATAATTTTCACTACAACAGTAGAGTGGAATAGCTGTGACAAAGATTATACTACCTACCATGTCAAAAAATACCATCTGGCCTTTGACAGAAAAGGTTTATTGACCAGTGACTTAAGAAAAGAGTTTAAGGGCCGGGAGCGGTGACTCATGCCTGTAATCCCAGCACTTTGGGAGGCCGAGGCGGGTGGATCACGAGGTCAAGAGATCGAGACCATCCTGGTCAACATAGTGAAACCCCGTCTCTACTAAAAATACAAAAAATTAGCTGGGCACGGTGGCGTGCGCCTGTAATCCCAGCTACTCGGGAGGCTGAGGCAGGAGAATTGCCTGAACCCAGGAGGCGGAGGTTGCTGTGAGCTGAGATCGCGCCACTGCACTCCAGCCTGGATAACAAGAGCGAAACTCCGTCTCAAAAAAAAAAAAAAAAAAAAAAAAGGAAAAGAATTTAAAACACAAATCCTGAAGCCTGGTTTCTATATTCACCAAAAACTTACCTGTACAAAATTTCTAATTTGTCAAACTCAGATTTTGTTAAAGAGTATTCAGAAAGCTCCTAAACACTTATTTCCTGCATTATTTGGGTTTGAATAGTTCTTTGTTTTAGGCAAGTTTAATTTGATCGCATAGGCTAGAGACACATCCAAGCAGGTTTAAGAGAACTGACTGAGGATGGAGCAGGAACACATGGAAATCCAGAATCAGGATACCACCAAAAAGCCTTCCCAGAGGCTGGAGGTAAAGGGTGTTTTCTGAATTTTGTTAGCCCTAGCTACTTTAGAAACAAGAATTCAATAACCTTTTTCCTGGTGCTCTAATCATACTTGACAGCCATACTCCTCACTAGGGTTTCTTTTTCTCCCAGTATCAACTGCCTCTTGGTTTATTTTAGCTCTGTGCTACTTCAAAACTTGACTATTGATGTGATTCCACACAGGCACCTAGGTCTAAACTCAGCTTTCATGGCCTGTTAGGAGTAGCAAGTCGGATTAGACAAGTCCATTCTTGAGGCATTAACGTAATTACTCAAAAATGTATCTACTTGCTTTACTCATCCTTTATTCTAGCTAATTGGCTGCTGGGAAATCTGTGATTTGGTTTCTCTAAGATCAAGAATTTCTCATTGCAACCATTCCTGATTCAGAAGATGGCAGCCTGAGAAGAAGCAATCCCCATCAGGGCCAAGCGCAGGGATGTCTCCTTTAAAAGAAGCTGTATTTGGGGAATCATCGCCCAAAATATTTCTTCTTAGTTTCCATACATAATACTTTTCTCTACAGCTAGATTTTGAAATCCCTTCAGGAAAGAGAAAGTACTTCTACTTTTATATCCATGATTGTTCTTGATAAATCTTATTGAAGGATGCTTAGAATAAGGTGTGGCATCATCAGCCTACCAACTAACATAACAAATAAATCAACAGACTTTGAATTATTCAGAAACAACATATAAAAAACAACTACAAAATGTATTGAGTAAAATATGATTTCTGCACGTGTGTATTTCCTGAATAGCTAGGTATTCAAATCAGCTCTCTACTTTAGTTCAGTGGAAGAGATTTTGATTTTAATATTTCATATTAAGTGTATTAATACGGTTTCAATAATAGTTTAATAAACTATAAAAACATATTAATATAGAGTTTAATCTCAGAGAAAAACAGGGATCCTAGAAATAAGTTAAAAATAAAATAAAGTCAGAGGAATTTTGCATATCAAAGACTAACTTTTTTTCCTCAGAAGTAAGAATGAGAATAGAAAGAAACTGCTTACCTGGGCTTCTCTCATAAGATGTCCCCAAATTTGAGAATCCTTATCTTTGGTGACCCTGAATCTAAAGCTTTTCTTTAAAATCAAAGCTTTAGTATCAGTGAGTGGTTGCAAAATGCAATAAAACTTGAGAGTGTAACCTGGCAAAGAACATTGGCTAATGCAACACTCTTTTTTCCTTTCACAAAATTGGTGACAACCACAATCCAGTACTTATAACAGATAAGAGTCTCATGTGTTAAAATGTTGAGGGAAATATTTCAGGTACCATTTCCACCATCCAGGATTAAATTTTTACAAGTTAAAAGCAAAATATAATTTTATAATATTGCATATTTATTGTCTCTCCATAGCCTATTCTTTAAAAAATCTATTTAATGACAAATATAGTGTAACTTAATTCAAGCTCATTCAGGACTTCACATCTGTACTCTACCAATAAAATTCAAGAGAGTGATAGCGAAAGCATGATAAAAATTAATCTAAATTCAGCCCTTTTGAAAAGACTATATATATATATATATATATATATATATATATACACACTTAGCAAATTAGAAATAATTTATATAACCAGAATAATGATAAGTGGTCAGACACAATGTTACAGGTTTGAAATAGAGAATGCACTCAAGTATATTATAAATAATAAAATCAATTTTCTTTTTAAAGTACATTAAAATAGGTGACGATAGTGATTATATATCTATTTCATAATATCAGTTAAATGTATCCATCTCCTTCTGACATATAAATAACACAATATAGCCTTATTCTTCCTAAAAGAAACTGACTATATGAAAGTCCAACATATGGGGAAATAATAACATGCCTACAAAAGTAAAGACGCCCTTATGATATGACATTAAATTCTCGATCTAAAGTTGTTCTGGGAATAGTTATTTACACTGCTGGTAAATTTCATATTAGAGGCCGAGTCTATTGAGTACTTTCTTCCTATTCCCATCATAAAAAAACACACACACATAAAACAAACATTTCTCTAAATACAAAAATCCTGTCCTGGACTTCAATATCTCTGTGTTTAAAGTCCCCACAAACTGCCTCTCCCTGTAATGAAATATCTATATATATTCATAGTTATCTAACAATTTATACCATTATTCTGCTGGCTTTATTTTATTGTAAATTTTGTAAGAAAGATTTTAAGATTGATTTGTTCCATAAGACAAGTTGCTATCTTCTGGAGGATTCAGATACAGAAAGTCTGTATAAGTAGATCATAAAATAGTATTTTATTAAAGGCAACCATATTTTAATGTTGAGCTGGACATAAATTATTGATATCATTTAATTTTTTATTTGTCATACATTTATCTTAATCTTAACATAATAAAATATACTACAAAAGACTGTGTGCTACATTCCTGGCCAAACAAATCCTGTCTTTATTATGTAAATTTTGGTATTATAATTGGCCATCTTCCACCCTACTTCCCACTTTTTTCTGCCATATGATTATGTATAGGAATAGCCCAATATCAACATAGTTCACCAGGAACTTAGTTCTCTCCACGTACATGTCAATAAATAGCCCAACGTCTATATTAGATATAAGGAAATATTCTACTCATATGGATGTTTACATATTATATATATTTGTGTGTGAATCATTTTATTGAATTTTATAAAATATCAACTTTAGAAGTTCTTCCCCTCACCCTACACTTGTCCTCCCACATATTTGAAACAATTCAAAACATGTGACCTAATTTTTGTAATTATTAAGTCCTATCAATGAAAGAGAATCTCAAGTCACATCAGAAGAAAAAATATTGAAAGTGATTGCATGTAAATAAGAATTGTGAGCATATTGAAGTTGGTAAATTTTTTATAACATGCAGCCAGGCATGGAGGCTCATGCCTGGAATCCTACCACTTTGGGAGGCCTTCTATTTCTTCTTCTTTTTCTATTTTTTTTTTTTTTTTTTTGCTTGAGCACAGTGACACGATCTCGGCTCATTGCATTGCAACCTCTGCCTCCCGAGTTCAAGTGATTGTCCTACCTCAGCCTCCTGAGTAGCTGGGATTACAGGTGCATGCCACCACACCTGTCTAATTTTTAGTAGAGACTGGAGTCTTACCATGTTACCCAGGCTGGTCTTGAATTCCTGGCCTCAAGTGGTCCTCCCACGTTGGCCTCCCAAAGTGTTGGGATTACAAGTGTGAGCCACTGTGCCCAGTCAGTTTAGGCAAATTTAGACTTTAAACATTTCTTGTTTACAAAGAGAAAAAAAGAGCTCAGGACCTTAGAGATTATAGTTTCATCAATATTTAAGGGGTATTATGTATGTCAATAATGAAGGAAAATAGCATGGTATTAGGCTGTGGATAAAACATTCATGTCTTCTGGACCTAAAACCAAAACATGTGGTCTGATAATAGACTTTTTTTTCTTCTTTCTCATTTGTAATCTTAATTAC
The DNA here is from genome assembly GCF_049354715.1 of Callithrix jacchus. Lineage (NCBI taxonomy): Eukaryota > Metazoa > Chordata > Mammalia > Primates > Cebidae > Callithrix > Callithrix jacchus. Next base: position 6,665,608 of record NC_133510.1, read on the forward strand.
ACAAAAATAATCCAAAAGGGAAAATTACATTTATTTACCCTTAACATTATTTTGAAAAGAACATTTTTATGAAATCTAAGCCGATCTGAAAAATCCAGACTATACAGTCCCTGTAGAAGAATTGATCACTTAAACTTAAAAACACATATCAACAAAATTTTAGTCACAAAACTTTGAAAAAATACCTGTGTTTTTCTGGGACTGAGCTAACTTCTTTATCATCAAACCCTACAGTTTGAAAATAGCAGTGTGACCCAACATGCTAATACATGCTGATGTATGTTATCTCTTAAGACCAGTTCAGCTATTAACGTCATTAGTCAATGAATTAGTCTTTTTCCACACCTGGTCTAGGCATTAAGGATCCAGGTGCTGCTTGTACCACTCTGATGCCACTTGGTCCAAAGCGGCTTTGGGTGAGTAATACAACATTTTTGTTCTGACTTTTTTGTTTGGTTGTTTTTTCTTCCTTGAGAGATGTGGGAATCCATACGATTTTATTTTAGAAGCTGTAACCTAATTGCACATGGCTTGTCCTGTTAATCTATATGTCTTCACATACTTTGAACTGTATTCTTATTTCTGGTCAGTCCCAGATTTTATTAAAATATTTAAAGAATTATACTGCCATACACTGTAATATTTTCCACATTTTGATTTGGTTTCTAATATAGTAGACACATAGAAATACCTAAAACATGGGCAAATTAAAACCTGGGTCTATCATCTTCTAATTTCAGTAGTTACTAGGAAAGCTTACATGTACAATTAGCCTATTTGATTGAACCATGACCATGGCATTTAAGTTGACCATAATTGCATCATGTGGATTCATTGATACTCTTAGTTTTGTTTCTGTTTTCTTATTTTTATTTTTTTATTTTTTTGCTTTTTTTTGAGATGAAGTTTCACTCCTGTCGCTCAGGCTGGAGTGCAATGGCGCAATCTCCCCTCATTGCAACCTCCATCTCCCAGGTTCAAGCAATTATCCTGCTTCAGCCTCCCTAGTAACTGAAATTACAGGCACTCGCCACCATGCTCAGCTAATTTTTTATATTTTTAGTAGAGATGGGGTTTCACTGTGTTGGCCACACTGGTCTCAAACTTATGACCTCAGGAGATCCACCTGCCTCAGCATCTCCAAGTGCTGGGATTACAGGTGTAAGCCACCATGCCTGGCTAGAAATGTTTAATAAATATATGAGATGACAAAATAATCCTAAGAAACTCTTCAAATGAAAACTTCATATGATAGGAAAGTCAATGCTTAAGATGACCCTGTTGCATTAATTTTAACGACATGAATGATTACCATTTTTAAAAGTTTTATCATTAAAAAAATTTAAGATGCCTCTTTCCCATGCAATGAATTCAAATACTCTCAGCAGTTACCCTGGGAAACAACATTTGCTCTACTGAGTTATATTATTTTATTTCCAGTCCCACTGCAAATGAAATTGATCATGCAGCTGAGTTATGGTCACTATAATTTGCTTCTTACAGTTATATCTTAAATGCCATCCACACTGCCTCAAATATAAATTACAGGACAACTCTTCGTTCCTTCTTCTCTCCCCTTGTTTTACTATTGCTTAAAACTTTCAAATAATCACATTCATTTGTTTAAAGCTTTGGGGTTTAATATAAAGCAGAAAACCAAACCACATAACCACAATGAGACTAATTCAATGGGTCACTGAATTGCTAGCTTTGCCAGAGAAGTGAATCTTCAATGAACTACATTTGGCATGTCTTTTGCAAGAGTTTCTTTGAAAAGGGAAAATAATATTTGCATGTCATGTTTTACTGACATAACATATAGAAAAACCTAGAGTGATAATGAACTTTTCACTCTACTGAGAATTTCAAAGTATAACACCTTAAAATCACTTTATTGTAAATAGAATATACTTTCATTTGTAAAAAAAATTAATTTCTGCACATTTTCAGAAATATGTCTATTATAAAAATGAGATAAAGTTGTAACTGAGTAGCAGTTGAGATATGACCACAATTTGGTTATAATACACAGTTCGGTTGATTAGACTATTTGGCTCTATTTGGATTCAGTAACCATGAAAGAAAAGAAATTAAAAGGAACTCAAAAAACTTACAAAATAAAAAGAAAACAAATGCTGAGGTTTCAACCCTTGAATTTTGAAGAAGTGTTAGAATTGTAGTATTATTGACAGGGTGGTTAAGTCCTAGGGAGAGGTTCACTTTTTGGGAAAATGTCATAATTTGGTTTGTACAGTCATGCATTCAACAAAGAATGTTTAATAGGCAGTTCAAAATAATAAGTACCACTAAATAATACTCTAAATTTAACAAAGTACTTTTGTAGTTATTATCTTATTTGATCTTCAAAAAAACCCTACGAGTTGATAGTTAGGACAGATCTTATTATCAAATTCATTTCACAAGTAGATTCAGGAATGGAAACAATAGATTTGAAAAGAACACAAAATCTTTCAACCCTGCTGCTTTGTCAGTGTCATTTTGAGTCTTAAATTTTACTTTTTGATACTTTGAATCTCAACTTATAAAAGTAAGTATTTTGTCCCAGCCTGGGCAACATAGCAAGGCCCCATCTCTACAAAAAAAAAAAAAAGTCAGCTTGGTGTGGTGAGCACATGTAATCCCCGCATTTGGGAGTCTGAAGTGGAAGGATCACTTGAGCCCAGGAAGCTGAGGCTGCAGTGAGCTATGATCACTCCACTGGACTCCAGCCTCGGGGACAGAGCAAGATCCTATCTAAAAAATAAAATAAAATTATTTTTAACGAAATAAATTATTTTATCATGATTGAAATATTTATAAACTTTTATTGGAAGTTTATTATTTAAAGTGACTCCATCAACCAATTTAATCCCATGGTCAACTTCTTATAAACTATAGTTCAATAATTTCCTCTTGCCAATTCTCATTTTTCTTTTATGAAAATACTTTAATTTTGATCACTTATTCGCTGTGTAAATTTTATGACAGAAAGCTGATTAATAGTTTTGCCCATATCAAAATGTTTTTAATATTTAAACTTTCTGATTGCTTGTTTTTGTTGTTATTCTACTAAGACAATTTTTCCTGGATCTAATATTGTAGATGAATTTCAATAAGATGTTATACTATGTCCAATTTTATTTAGTCACATTTTATTTCTCAGGAGGCTGAGGCAGGAGAATTGCCTGAACCCAGGAGGCGGAGGTTGCGGTGAGCCGAGATGGCGCCATTGCACCATTTGTTACTTGGAGACAATCACAGCTCTTATTTCATAGGTTTTTCTGAGAATTAAATATGATAATACAGAAGACTTAGGCCAGCTTAAGCAAACATTAGGTATTTACCGAATATTACTTAAAGTATACAATGATACATGCTTTAAAAGTTTTTTTATATGTTCAAAGGACTATGAATGTAAAAGTTTTACATCAAATTGTGACTGTCATTATCATAGCGTCACTCTCCGTTAGTAGAAACACGGACGATAGAATCTAGAAAATGGTGTTATGAAATATCAATGTCCTATGTGCTATAAAAATATGGTATTTTTTAAATATACCTTTGAAGGGAAACCACAAAGATTTGTACACAAACATCTTCTAATAGAAATGATTTTGTGTTTTAGATTTGTCAACATACAGAAGTGATGTCAAATACTTCCTACATTGTGTTTTAAATTCAATTCTCATTCTATATGTTATATAAGATTTTACAAAGTGAATCATTTTATATTCATTTTTGTAAATTATACTATATGTATTATCTCTACAGGCCTTTAGAAAGAGTTTTGCTATTTTTAAGTGAAGTAAATTGTCAAGCTGTTACTTACAGTAAAATCTTAGTTCCATAGTGTAGCACAGAATATTTCCTAGCCTTTATGTACACAGAGAATTGTTTTAACATCAAGAGAAACAAATTATAATGACAACATGTTGAAGAAGAAAATTAAGGCTTTACAGGAATCAACCTAATCTTACAGTTTCTGTAGTAATCCATTGTACTCTTGAATAATTGTAAATAGATATCAGAATTACAGCCAAATTTAAGAAGCTCTAGATTTTTAATTATTCCTCAAAGAGTAATTACATTGCTTGTGAAATATCAGTGCCTCATAAATATATTTTTAAATAGATCAAGGTGATAAAGAATGAATAAAGCAAGAAGGGGAAAAATAAACTAATGAAATAGGCAATTGTATTTAAAGTAATCATTTCTAATTACAGAAAACCTTCACTGATATTTTCTACCCTTAGAGAACCCAAACGGAATTAAGTAAAACACAGACTATGCAAGCTAATAAGAAATACAGATTTATTATTTTCAAATTTACACTGTACATTTAGCTGCTAATAAAAGCACTTCTAAGTAACAGACTTTCATCATGTGCTTTAATAAATAGGTGGGAATCATTTGAAATTAGACCCATTTGTACCACACAATGTGTTAAAATCTTTAAAAACAGCTTGGTTAAGAGCCTCAAGCAATCTTGTTTACACTATTAGCAAATCCTTGCTTCATAGATCATAGAAAAGTAAATTTCAGCCTAGCCTAGTTCAAATTATCATAAATTCTGAATTATATTCAGCATTTTAAAGCTGGAAGGGACCTCAGAGATATTCCAGTGAAGTCTACAATAATGAGATTTTCCTGGCTGTTACATCTAAAATGCATGCCATATGTATAAACAAATTCTAAACATTGTTGACTATTTTCAAAAATGTTAGTGATACCGTATTGTTACTTCAAATGGTATATTTTTTCAAACATATCAAGAATTTCCCAAGATATTCAGAAACTTTTTGTCAGGATGATTTAAAAATCATTAGCAATGTGTGGCACTGTTTGTATTCTTTGCTTTATCATTTCGTTTTCTTATCCCACTCTGCTCTAGGAATTTCAGCAGTAATAGTCTTTACACCAACAGTTGGACTACACAGTATGTATAAATAACATAGCCAACAATTTCAAGAACTTGTAAAAAGTCAAACTAGGACTATTACACATATCTGAAATTACTAGTGGTGGGAGCCACCATGTGGCTTTCTACACACATGAGAGAAAGCTTACGATTTCACTCCAGTATTCTGTTCTGCTGAAGTGTATTCTATACTGGGAGGAAATCAGAGAAGCCCTTGTATGCGGCACACTGCAATTGTATACCCACACATTACAAGTCCCCACTAAACTGGCTCTCTCCTGGTCAGCCTCCCTAACTGCATACTCTAGTTCTCAGAGACTTTTCTCGGACCTTACTGGAAATTTATCAAAATATGCCGTCACTTCTAGCAGAAAGAAGTGGGACTTTTGTCATTTGGGCACCATCTGCCCAGTCACCCTACTCCCTGATGTAACCTACTTTATTTATCCATGCAATAAATATTTATAGAGCAACAACCAGGTGCCCAGCATATGCTATGTTGCCAAGAGGAATCCAAAAGAAACGTTAGAGTTTCTGACCTCGAAAAGTTTTAAATCCGATTATGGAGAAAAATCACACTTTTGTGAAGGAGATAAATTACAATGCATAATAGTCTGCTCTAAGTGCCAGAGACATCGTTCACTTAATATTACAAGAAAAAAGAGGATCAGTCCAGACTCAAAGGCTAGAAGATCCTCTGTAGAAGATAAATCGGGGTCTGGATCTATTAGACTGGGTGAGATTTTCTAAGGCTGGACATTCCATGTGTAAGAAATATCTGTGTCAGAAAGTCAAGAAAATAACTCTAAACGTGCAAAATGACTACTCTCTCTGCCATTACACTACCAGTACATGATGGCTATTAGTCATACATAATCATTTAATTTAAAATTAATGAAAATATAGGTTCACTTTCTTAGTCACACAAAATATATTTCAAATGCTCAAAATCCACATGTGGCTAGAGACTGGAGTATTGGGCAAAGCAGATCGAGAGCATGTCTAACATCCTACAAAGTTATCTCAGACAACTCTATACAGTATTTACTTCACAACCAGATTAACCTAAAAGAAGTAAAACACTCAGCTCAGGACACAGAAAACTCGATTTAATGATCGGTGATCCAAGACAAAAAAAATCCTGCATGAAAATTCCACTGTGGATGCAAAGCATATTTCAGCACTCCATAAAGCCTCTATGTCATGTCGAACTTACCCTCTCCAAAGGATGGACCAATTAGTATGAGGGACACAGCATATAAGAAGGTAGGAAAGGAGGGGAATCAACCTATTTGGAGATGCCACATCTACAATAGGGAAGTGGAATAACAGTTTAGCAAGGTCCCAGGACAAGAGTATGACAGCTAGAGAAAGAAACAATAAAAAGCCACTTATGGACTTGATAAAAGTTCTACCTTGCAAGTATCAGCTCATCTGTAGGCACAGCTAATGCCTCAGACTGCTGTAAACTTCTGATGATTTGTCTGTAAAAGAAAGTCTAAACTAAATGACTGGAGGAGGAAATAATTAATAGAGCAGAGGGGGATGTTTGAAGGGGTTTTGAATATTCAGTTGCTTCAGTTGCCTCACCGTGTTGTAAAGGTTAAAGTCCTGAGAAGAAGAACTCTAAAGTAGGAAACATTTCTTGCACACTGTCTCTAATGACCAGGGATTGCAAGCCCTCCTTAACTCCCACTAAACTAGGTCATTGTAACCTCCCTTTTTCTTCTTTTAATTATAATATTTCCACGTTTATACAGAGTATCCTTTAGCCCTCCTCCCCCCAGATAAAAACCTTGTTTATTGTTTATTTCTAATCACGAAGCTATCTGGTAATAACCAAGGGAACCTGGAACGTGGAAGCAGCCTCTTGACCATATTATCTGTTGTGACTGAGATTTTAATAGGTAACTAACAGAGTCCAATTGATTGAATTAAATAATTAATAACCACAAATTAACCTTTACGTATTCCTAACAATCCCTGGCATAGCTTACTGATTGATGAGAGAGTGTGGGTGATTGTGTGTGTGTGTGTGTGTGTGTGTGTGTTGCTAATACTTAAAGAATTTTTTTAAATGTGGCAAATTTTAGAGCTGAAAGAATGCTAAGAACTAAGATATTTGTTTTAATATATAAAACACGAAGGCCTAAAAAACGTAAATGATACCTTTTGTCCTAGCCCCATGTTTCTGTTTTAGTACACTCTGATGTTATTTGTGGTTTTACTTTTGTTAGTCAACATATTAGAAACAGCTCAACTATCAGTTCTAATCTTGGCTAGTCAAATAATATATGACTCCATTTAGAGTCATTAACATATTTAGCCACAAAACCTATATATCTCAATGAATATTTCTAAGCACTTTTATGAATATACACCTATCTTCTTTATTTCTGGCTTTGCCACTTACCTAGAGACTCAATGTTTGAAGATGGATAATCAGATGTAAATTATTAGCCGACACAGACAGAAATGCTTCTAAAACCCTTCTGCTGGGCAGGCTGTTGTAGCGATGGCCTCTAAAGCACCATGTCTCATAGTATTCACACTCTGGTATAGTTCTTTCCCACACTAGGCATGGCCATTGACTTGCTATGGGCAACAGGACAGTGGCAAGTGTGATGCAAGCAGAAGCCTGACACATAAAGACTTGTACACCGGGACTTGTCTTCTAGGAATGGTTCTTGGAAGCCGGCTGCCATGCTGTAGAGAAGGGTGAACCTAAAGGGGAACTTTATGGAGGAAGGACCCTGGCAGATGAGGATATCTTGGATATCCCATGCCCAGCAAAGGCCTAACTAACTACAAGCATATAAATAACCTCAGCTATAGCATAAGAAGTAGAAAACCACCCAGCTGAGCACATTCAACCTAAACCTGCTTCTTAATTTTCACTGTGTCATATCATATGGTAATGATGTAAACATAATAGACTCCTAAAAGTATAAAACTGTATAGTTTACTTAAGCAGCAATTATGGAGACAATCCAGTACACCAGTTCTATTTTTTAATATTTTGCGTGACTGTGCTCCATAGGAACAACTCTAGTATTTCTTATTGGAGGAAAAACAAAGGTGGCTTGGCTCTTAGAACTATTGCTTTGAGAATTTCTTTCAATTTTATGAATTTTTTTAAATTATGGGAACTCAGAGTATTTAGGAGGAGCTTTTAATGCAAGAAGTTTTTAAAAATCGGTATTAGTCTGTATCTTCCAGTGAAGATATTGATGTATAATAACCTTTAGGAGTAAGGTTCTCAACGTTATGTACTTTTGCCTCAGAATACATCTTATTTGATCTGGCTAACGATCATCTTCATTACTATTAGTAATTGATATGGTTCTTCATTAGTCATTTGTATGGTTCATGTATAATTCTGCTCATTATTTTATGCTCTTATGTGACTTTGTTGGTAGTATTAGCTGTTCTTTGCTTAGTTCTTTTAGTCCTAAACTAAAAACAGAGAAAAGATATTTCTTTATAATTTTTCCTTTATAAATGTCTTTGGTAAAAATTTACCTGAGTTATATGGTACAGTTTTTCTGAATTTAATGCAAGTTCTAAAGTCACTTAGGAAGTGAAGGAGATGTGTTAACAGGTATGCCTCCAAAAAGGTGGTGTCAAGCAAATTGGGAAAGCGCTTTGTACTCTCGTAGATTTATGATGATTTTAATGTATTACAGATGATAAGATAATTACATTAATTTTGATCTTCAGATATACATGGTTACAGAAATGTTTTCTTGCCAAACAGGTTATAATTGTTCAAGAAATAAGTTGCTTGCAGATACCTTAAAATTATGAAAGCCAAAAGGGTCTCTATTTCACTCTTTCCAGAGCTGTCTTTACTATTGGTGGTTTTGGGGTAAATATTCCTGAATACATGCTGGAAAAGCTTCCACCTTCTATGACATCCCTCTGATCTCTGTCATTTCTCTTTCTCCTTTCATCTTTCTTTCTTTATTTCTTTATTCCCTTCCTTCCTTCCTTCCTTCCTTCCTTCCTTCCTTCCTTCCTTCCTTCCTTCCTTCCTTCTTTCCTTCTTTCCTTCCTTCCTTCCTTCTTGCCTGCCTTCCTTCCTTCCTTCCTTCCTGCCTGCCTTCCTTCCTTCCTGCCTTCCTTTTCTTTCCTTCTCTCCCTCTCTCTCTCTCTGGCTAGCCTCAGCAGTGTTGCTCTCCTTCTCCAAGTTTATCATTGGTTGACCTCAGGAATTTCAAAGCTAGCTGATCATCAGAATTACTAGATCTTTTGAAGAACTAAACGAACAAATATCAGTTCTGGGGCAATTCTTTCCCTGGAATTCTGACTCAGCAAGGGTAGAGTGGGAATAGTAAAACGGCTTTACAAAGTTCTAGATAAGTCTAAATGTAAACCAGGATAGTGAACAACTGGTTTGCCTCCAAACTTTACTGGCCATAAGAAGAAATGTATTTTGGACTTCAAGATTTTTCACAAAGAAAGAAAAGCAGAAGTAGGATAACTAAATGCAGTGCTTGATGCTGAACTGTATCCTGGATGGAGACAGAATGAAATGGGATCAAAAGGATCTTAATGGGAACATTGATGAATTTGTGTATGGACTGTTAATTAGATAACAGTGTTTTATGAATATTAAGTTTTTCAGATTTCTTTATTTGGGTTTTAACTACTTAAGAGGACATTGAGATTTCATTTTTTGCTCTTGTTTTCCCAGAAACACATGGTGAAATATTTAAGGGTAAAGGGGCATAATATTTCCAATGTATTCTCAAATATTTAAAGGAAAATATGCATGTATGTATACATATGTAGAGGGAGAGATTGGTAAGTAAATAAAGCAGCATATAAATAATTGTTGAATTTGGATAAGTGGTATACAAGAGCTTCTTGTACTGTTTCAGCAATTTTTCTGTAAGTTTGAAATTATATTGAAATTTATTATTTTATAAAAAGCTTTACTATGGTTCCTCAAATTTCTTTCCAAAAAAAACATAATAGTGAACTATCTGATTCAAAGAAATCAAACAAACAGATGTCAAAAAAGCAGTTTGGAATCTACTGTCATATCAACTGAATATTAGAAAAGTGATTTTTTAGATGTTAATACCATTATGTACAGTAATTGTACACTGGAGAGTTGAACAGTAAGGTTAAATTGATTGAAGTATTAAGTGACATAAAGATTGTTTCCTTTTTTCAACTCAAATGATGGAAGAAAACCAAGAACAAGTAATATAAAGTACCATTTTTTGAAAATCTATGAAGCAGTCATATGTTAGACAAGGAATGGAGCACATATCTGATTTGAAGTCAGAAAATGTAAGTTCAAATTTATTTCTTACTTAGTGTGGTGTCTTGAGAAATTTGGCTCACCATCCTAAATTTCCTAATCTGTAAAACAACTCTAGTCCTGATCAAGGTCTCATTAAAGAGGGAAATAAATGATAAAAAAGTTGACGATATATTGCCATATATTGGAAGCAGAAACTGTCAAGCATAATTCTCAGCCATGTAAATATGTGTCTCACGCTATCCATGTAAAATCAATTCAAGACCTCCCGCAAGTATCAGAATCAGCAAATGCTCTAGTCACTAGTCACTGCTATAAAACGGTGTAGTATTTGTGTATAACCATGCACATTCTCCCGTATACCTTAAGTAATCTCTAGATTACTTGTAATATCAAATACACTGTAAATAGTTGTTACACTGTATTGTTTGGGGAATAATAACAAGAGTATGTCTGTACGTGTTAAGTTTTTTTTCCAAATATTTTTTATCTGTAGTTGGCTGAATCCATGGATATGGAAACCACAGATATGGAGGGGCAACTATATGATATTTTGGACATGTCACAAGTTCTAGATAGTTTCCTAGGTCGTTGGACCTAACAAGAGGCTCCATCTGAACAACAAGGTGAAGAATGAAACATGAGAAATATATTTCCTCGTGATGGGGAAGCGGTGGGAGCTGAAGAAAATCAAATGAAATCTCTGGCTTACAGAATCACTCTACTGATTGTTGAAATACCGAATGTTGCCCCTAAAACTGTGATCCAAATAGAGAGAGCAGAAACCACTCCTTTCGTGATATGACCCTCCCATCTTTGGGTTTTAAAATCTGCTTCTTTGAGATTAATTTGGAGCAATCTTTCAAGTCATTTGTTTTGTAAAGGTACATAAATGTTCCTTTTTCTGAACTTTTATATATATGAACCATCCTTAAATGGTTGTTACAAAAGAAAATAATACAATGTGTAGATAGGAAATTGTTGGTTGACAATATCATTCCTTCAAAATTCTTAGATTTATTTTTTGAAATATTTGTAGTTACAATGTCTGAAGCTAGTTGGATACAGTTTTCTTTTGTGAAAAATCCCTTCCTTTCCTTTTTCCTCCTCATGTGGATACTTGAGTTTCTAAATTATTATTTGTTTCTCTTGTAATTTGGCAGTTCTCAATATGAATTTTGTGGGTCTCCTTTATCATTTTATTTTTAAGTTAGTAAAGTCAATCACATTTGAATATGCAAGTCAAACAGTCAATTTTTCAGTTATATTTTTATTTATTGCTTCTGTTTAATATGTTTTAATTCTGTATTCAGGACCACTAGTTAATTACATGCTGCAGCTCCAAAATAGGTCTCATAAACTATCATGTTCTCTTTCATCCTTTTCATCTCTTTGTTCTCATCCTGCAACATTTTATGACAGCTTCTCAGCCCATCCTCCATGTCACTCAATTCTTACTTCAGTGTTATCATTACTAGAGTTCAGTATTCTCAGTACCTTTTTAAAATGTGGGGTTTAATTTTTCTGTTATACTTCAAGTTTTATTGAGCTCTTTTAGCTTCTCTGTCTCTCTTCTGTACCGCGCTCTTTTCCTCATTTGATGATCCTGCTTCATGGAGGTTCATGAAACATTTCTTTTTGCATTTTATTGAACATAGCAAACAGGTTCCAGAAATGTTCTCTTGAGTCTTACAAGAAATCAATTGTAAAAACACATTCTTCCTTTGGGCTTTCAGGTTGGTAATTATTTTTCCCTTATTCCACAGTAATTCTTGGTGCCTTATGTTTTGTTTCTCTTTACCTCTCTTTAAGGAATGGCTGAATGGAGTGCTTTCTAAACTCAGTGACTCTCAGAATATAAGATAGTTGGATTGTCCTGAGACATACCTTTTGACCAAAACAATAGCATGGCAACAATGACAACAAAATCTCCTCCACAGATTCACATCTAGAAAGGAAATTAATTGCCCAAATTCCAATATGATTTTTAGTTTCCAACAGGACATTCACTCTACTGAGATGGTGATTTCTCTTTTACCTCCTGCCTCGTCCTTTGAAACTCTGAGAGGATATAATAGTCCCAGTATTCAGTGTATTTATAATGTTTCTCTCACCATCTTCAGATCTTTGCTTATGGAGGGAGAAGCAGACAGTATGCAATGAGCAAGCAGTGGTCCACCTCTATACCTCCAGCTTACTTGTTTCTGAAACGTGCTGTTTCTAAATGGGGAGTGAGATGGCAATTGGGAAAATGGACACAGGTCTGAGAATTGACCTAAAATTGCCTCAAAAATCAACATTTGGGCATTCTTTTTCTTTGGTTACAATATGCTCTGGGTATAGACCAGTAGGCATAATAGGATAGTGTCTTCCCATCCACGTTAGGTGTTGACTTTGTCATGAGATAAAACCCAAGAGTGCCGAGAAACTTGGCCTAACTTTAATTAGCAGGATTTCCACTCAGATTCTAACTTTAGTGTATTCCAGATTTGATGCCATTATTTTGTCTCTTTAGTGTTTTCTTAAGAATTTTAGGACATAATTAGGAAAAGCTACGTCCTTTTAAATGTCACATAAGATGCTCCCTCACCATAAATAGATTCTTAGAGGTGTTTTTTGATATCTGATAGTACTAACTAATAAGTATCATCTGCCTAAACATTCTTACCACTATAAACCTTGTAAAAATTCTAAATTTCTGTCTGTGACAGGAAGCTGTTGTAATTCTAGTTTGTGTTGAAAATTCCATTGACCTCCATTTTGTATTTCCTTTACTTTTCTCAGAAAGCTAGTGATTTTAAGTAATGATAATTTTATTTAGATTAACTGTCCACTGAATCCATTTTTTCTTATTTTTCTATTCTGCCATTCATGCAGAATATATATAAGTACTTACTGTGTGCTAGACACTGTTCTCCCCAGCTACTAAAATATATGTTCTTCCTCTAAGAACTTGTGGTCTACTCAAGATGACAGATGACAAAATCAACTTTTACAGTATGCTGTTATACATCTTTTTAAATGTTGCATAATGTAAAAATATCTACTTTTTTTTTTTTTTTTTTGAGACAAGGTCTCACTTTGTCACCCAGGCTGGAATGCAGTGGCATGACCTCAGCTCACCGGAACCTCCCCTTCCCAGGTTCAAGTGATTCTCTGCCACATCGGCCTCCCAAAGTGCTGGGATTATAGGTGTGAGCCACCACGCCCAGCCCTAAATATCTAAATATTATCAACTAACATCTGACTTTACTATGCTTAGATTTTTATTTTTATCAATAATACAGATTTAAAATTTTTATTCTAAACATTTTCTTTACCACTGTGGCTTTTTTGTTTAATTCAAATCAATTTGATCAGCATTTAGTAAATGTCTACTGTGAACAAGACACTCTCCTGGCACTGTTTGATATGCAAAGCTAAGTATGACGAAATATGAAACCTCAAGGTTTTTAGACTCGCAGGGAATAGAGACTACCTGTAATTCACTTTCAGTAAACCACAGAACATGTTAAAGAAGCACAGAAACAGAAGACCACAAGAATGACTATACAATGAAGAGTAAAAAACTGAGCTGGGCTATATTAATATGATAATAATTAGTACCATGTATTAAGATGCTTATATAAGCTAATCACTATAGTAGATGGTTTCTGTACGTTGTCTCTAATCTTGGGAAATGAAGATATTTTAAAATTTGCATTATCTACATCAGTTCAGACCCCCTAACTGAAATGGAATAGCATGCATTTGAAACATTGCTTTAAAATCTTTCCACCCATTTGTTGAGGAGGAATGAGGGTAGGAATGGGATTCAGTGGAAGGCTTGATGCAAACACAATAAAACTTAAGTACTTAGAGAAAGACTGGGCAGCCATTATCTGCATGAAGCTTAGCTCCTTTGGCAGACTGCATTGCCTATCAGACCTGGCTTACAGCCACATGAAGATGTAAACTCTCCAACAGTACCCAGACTCAAAAAGAAGTAGAGGGACGTAAAGCAAGTGCCATCTTCCTTTAGATTGTATACGTCTAACTTCTAAAAGAACCCAACCAAGTTAAACATATTAAATTTGTCTCTGAAATACGAAGTGGTGACAAATGTTTTTCACATAAAAACAAATATTACAACTTAAAAAAAAAAAAGCCCTTTAAATCAAATTGAATAGGTACTAGCAATAGCCAGAATTGTGATTGGCCCAG